>NC_074677.1:25648803-25726303 GCF_029448725.1 Salvelinus fontinalis | reverse complement strand
AATGCCAGGAGGTTTGTCATAATTATTTTTCCATTTGTCCCACACTAACTTACAATGGTTTCTTTAATTATATACACTGCTCAAAAAAATAAAGGGAACACTTAAACAACAATGTAACTCCAAGTCAATCACACTTCTGTGAAATCAAACTGTCCACTTAGGAAGCAACACTGATTGACAATACATTTCACATGCTGTTGTGCAAATGGAATAGACAAAAGGTGGAAATTATAGGCAATTAGCAAGACACCCCCAATAAAGGAGTGGTTCTGCAGGTGGTGACCACAAACCACTTCTCAGTTCCTATGCTTCCTGGCTGATGTTTTGGTCACTTTTGAATGCTGGCGGTGCTTTCACTCTAGTGGTAGCATGAGACGGAGTCTACATCCCACACAAGTGGCTCAGGTAGTGCAGCTCATCCAGGATGGCACATCAATGCGAGCTGTGGCAAGAAGGTTTACATGGAGGCGCTACCAGGAGACGGGCCAGTACATCAGGAGACGTGGAGGAGGCCGTAGGAGGGCAACAACCCAGCAGCAGGACCGCTACCTCTGCCTTTGTGCAAGGAGGAGAAGGAGGAACACTGCCAGAGCCCTGCAAAATAACCTCCAGCAGGCCACAAATGTGCATGTGTCTGCTCAAATGGTCAGAAACAGACTCCATGATGGTGGTATGAGGGCCCGACGTCCACAGGTGGGGGTTGTGCTTACAGCCAAACACCGTGCAGGACGTTTGGCATTTGCCAGAGAACACCAAGAGTGGCAAATTCGCCACTGGCGCCCTGTGCTCTTCACAGATGAAAGCAGGTTCACACGCACATGTGACAGACGTGACGGAGTCTGGAGACGCCGTGGAGAATGTTCTGCTGCCTGTAACAGCCTCCTGCATGACCGGTTTGGCGGTGGGTCAGTCATGGTGTGGGGTGGCATTTCTTTGGGGGGCCGCACAGCCCTCCATGTGCTCGCCAGAGGTAGCCTGACTGCCATTAGGTACCGAGATGAGATCCTCAGACCCCTTGTGAGACCATATGCTGGTGCGGTTGGCCCTGGGTTCCTCCTAATGCAAGACAATGCTAGACCTCATGTGGCTGGAGTGTGTCAGCAGTTCCTGCAAGAGGAAGGCATTGATGCTATGGACTGGCCCGCCCGTTCCCCAGACCTGAATCCAATTGAGCACATCTGGGACATAATGTCTCGCTCCATCCACCAACGCCACGTTGCACCACAGACTGTCCAGGAGTTGGCGGATGCTTTAGTCCAGGTCTGGGAGGAGATCCCTCAGGAGACCATCCGCCACCTCATCAGGAGCATGCCCAGGCGTTGTAGGGAGGTCATACAGGCACGTGGAGGCCACACACACCACTGAGACTCATTTTGACTTGTTTTAAGGACATTACATCAAAGTTGGATCAGCCTGTACTGTGGTTTTCCACTTTAATTTTGAGTGTGACTCCAAATCCAGACCTCCATGGGTTGATAAATTTGATTTCCATTGATAATTTGTGTGATTTTGTTGTTAGCATATTCAACTATATAAAGAAAAAAGTATTTAATAAGAATATTTCATTCATTCAGATCTAGGATGTGTTATTTTAGTGTTCCCTTTATTTTTTTGAGCAGTGTGTATTTTTTATGCATGAATACTATGGCTCACTGTTCGTTGTTGGCATTTCCTGCTTAAGTTTTACCCACTTTGGCAATGAAGTAATCATTAAAATAACTGGCAACATCAAATAGTTTTGTGATGAATAAGCCATCTGATTTGATTAAAAGACAATTGAATTTGTCTTTCAGCCGATAATTTCATTAAAAGTACGCAAAATTTTATATCATTGATCTTGGCTTCATAATACAGTTTCTTCTTCTTTTTGTTGAGTTTAGTCACATAATTTCTCAATTTGCAGTAAGTCAGATGTGCAGCCAGACTTATTAGCCACTCCATTCACCCCATCTCTTTCAACCACACACTTTTTCAATATCTCATCAATCCCTTCAATTCCATCATCAATCCAGTTCTGTCATAACGTTTCATAACAGGTACATGTTTATCAATAATTGGAAGAAGCAATTTCATAAATTCATCAAGTGCAGCGTCTGGATGCTTCTTATGAATTATTAGTCCTTCAGAGATAAGCATTAAAAACATCACAGTTGTAATAGGAGACTTCTGGAAGCTTTGCTGTTGAATGGTCCTAGAGCACTACTGGTCCTGCTACAGGATAGCACCATTGGCACGGCAAAGGGGATTCAATCTTCCTCTACACAGCACCACTGTCTGAAAACAATAGGGCCCTTTCACTCGAAGGCCATTCATTACAGCGTACTGCATATGTCAGTGGTTCCCAAAACGTTTTAACATTGGGATCCATCATCCATCTAAAGCCTTTCACATTCTTTTGTGAACCACAAAATAGTCCAAAGCATGTTTCTAAAGACTAGTTAAAGCCAGGCTTTAGCCGTGACCCAAGAGAGAAGAGCAGCGTTACGTCTCTTTTGTAACAGTCAGAGTCAATGTGAGTGGGAAACAGAGGTAAACGGAACAGTGTCTCTATGCATCAACACTGGGGAGGATCCTGCTTGTTTGGCTGGGTTCTCCTCTTAATTCACAACCTGTAATTGGCCACCCTCTGGGTCCCTCTCTCGCTGTCGCACTTCCGCTCTCCCTACTCCTCTTCTCCCCCGCTCTCCCTTGGTCTCTGTCACTCCCTCCCTTCCCCCTCTCTAAACAGCTGGGTTACATGTCCAGGGGAGCATTTACATCTGCTGGTAATCACTTACACTTCCCTCCTCCCTGATTATGTAACTTTAATAACATCCAATTACCCACACTGCCTGCCTTCGTGGTCCATCAGCAGAACAGTACAGCGTGTCTGCTGGGTTTGGACACCACAGCCGATCCCCATTCATCTCTCTATGTATCTGGTTGATAATCCATAGTCCTGTCAGAGTAATAGAGGGACTTGTATGCCATTGCATAATTATGTCTATCATAGCGAGAGGGAGTTAACATACAGTATATACAGGATCACACTGACAGTACACATCCCACTATAGAGGACTAGAATCCATTCTACTCTTTTTACAAAGATATAGAATACAGCCAAAGGATGTCATAATACACTTAAAGTCCATGTTGTCCTGTCTCCAGCCATCACATCAGAGACATGGGATTAGGCAGCAGTATAAATATAAAGGATGGATGATCCAATATGGCCCCTCTGGTTTGTCATCAGAACAATTTTATATAAACTAAATCTGGAAGGTGATTCTTTCATTAATTGTTTATTCCTTTCTCAAACAAAATAAATGATTTTCTCATCAGTCTTAGATAATCAGATTGTTCGTTTAAAAACACAACCTAGTTATTTAGGGCACCAAGTCCCAGTGTGCTGTTTGTGGTGGCATAAAAAACGCTGACAAATACAGTTGTGGGGAAGGATGAGGAAAAGGGTTATTTATTAGGAAATGGAGGAGAAGAACACCAACCTGTCATCGGAGAGAGATGGGGAAGCTTCATGATCAGAGACGGCTGGTCCCTAACTACCCTCCATCAATAAAGAGCACCAGATGGGGAAGCTTCATGATCAGAGACGGCTGGTCCCTAACTACCCTCCATCAATAAAGAGCACCAGATGGGGAAGCTTCATGATCAGAGACGGCTGGTACCTAACTACCCTCCATCAATAAAGAGCACCAGATGCTAGATGAGAATCACATTGACTATATGAAGGATGATCCCCATCCCATATCATACCAGAGATACTGTAACAATGCTGGGTGTGCACACTGAGGGTAAAAATTAAAGGCCAAAATACGCTCCTTTGTGTGTTGTTGGTCATTGACTAGCTCCAACTGTATGTAATAAAAACTTTCCTTTGTCAATTCATGTAAAACTACAGTACACACTCACCCTCCCTCCCCACACAGCGGGTAGTACACACTCACCCTCCCTCCCTCCCCACACAGCGGGTAGTACACACTCACCCTCCCTCCCTCCCCACACCACCACCACACAGCGGGTAGTACATACTCACTCACCCTCCCTCCCCACACCACCACCACACAGCGGGTAGTACACACTCACCCTCCCTCCCTCCCCACACAGCTGGTAGTACACACTCACCCTCCCTCCCTCCCCACACAGCGGGTAGTACACACTCACCCTCCCTCCCTCCCCACACAGCGGGTAGTACACACTCACCCTCCCTCCCTCCCCACACAGCGGGTAGTACATACTCACCCTCCCTCCCTCCCCACACAGCGGGTAGTACACACTCACTCACCCTCCCTCCCTCCCCACACCACCACCACACAGCGGGTAGTACACACTCACCCTCCCTCCCTCCCCACACAGCGGGTAGTACATACTCACCCTCCCTCCCTCCCTCCCCACACAGCGGGTAGTACACACTCACCCTCCCTCCCTCCCCACACCACCACCACCACACAGCGGGTAGTACACACTCACCCTCCCTCCCTCCCCTCACCACCACCCCACAGCGGGTAGTACATACTCACCCTCCCTCCCTCCCCACACCACCACCACACAGCGGGTAGTACATACTCACCCTTCCTCCCTCCCCACACCACCACCACACAGCGGGTAGTACACACTCACCCTCCCTCCCTCCCCTCACCACCACCACACAGCGGGTAGTACACACTCACCCTCCCTCCCTCCCCACACCACCACCACACAGTGGGTAGTACATACTCACCCTCCCTCCCTCCCTCCCCACACAGCGGGTAGTACACACTCACCCTCCCTCCCTCCCCACACCACCACCACACAGCGGGTAGTACACACTCACCCTCCCTCCCTCCCCACACCACCACCACACAGCGGGTAGTACACACTCACCCTCCCTCCCTCCCCACACCACCACCACACAGCGGGTAGTACACACTCACCCTCCCTCCCTCCCCACACCACCACCACACAGCGGGTAGTACACACTCACCCTCCCTCCCTCCCCACACCACCACCACCACACAGCGGGTAGTACATACTCACCCTCCCTCCCTCCCCACACCACCACCACCACACAGCGGGTAGTACACACTCACCCTCCCTCCCTCCCCACACCACCACCACACAGCGGGTAGTACATACTCACCCTCCCTCCCTCCCTCCCCACACAGCGGGTAGTACACACTCACCCTCCCTCCCTCCCCACACCACCACCACACAGCGGGTAGTACACACTCACCCTCCCTCCCTCCCCACACCACCACCACCACACAGCGGGTAGTACATACTCACCCTCCCTCCCTCCCCACACAGCGGGTAGTACACACTCACCCTCCCTCCCTCCCCACACCACCACCACACAGCGGGTAGTACACACTCACCCTCCCTCCCTCCCCACACCACCACCACACAGCGGGTAGTACACACTCACTCACCCTCCCTCCCTCCCCACAGCGGGTAGTACACAGAAGGGCATGTGGCAGGTTGGAGCGATTAATATCATTTACATGGATGTATGAATTTGCCCCCCATTAGTGTTTGTGTGTGTGTTTTTGCTCAGGATGTGTCAGAACACACACCCTTGTGGGCCATCTGTCAGTGTTGACAGACGCTGCTGCATGTGCGGCCCCAGGGTGGGTGTACGTAGCAGGGGGAGAACATGACAGATTACACCACTACATGATAGGAACCAGAGCATGATAGATGAGCAGGCCTATTAGCGACATTCATTTATATTACGCTGGCGCACATACATGAGCACACACACACATGAACACACACGTTCTGCATTGGCTCAAACAAAGAAACAGATGCCTATTAACCACACACGCTGTTTTTGAAATCCAGCTTCCGACATCCTGGCGCTTGACGTTTACATTTTGGAGCCCCAAGTCTGCTTTTGTATAAGTGAGTGCTAAACCCTCTGTTTTAATGCAATGTTCTGTTACTGTAATGTACCACAACGCACTGTGCGGTTCTGCTGTAACCTGACAGTAAGGGCTGCCAGGAACAAAGCTTTGTGCCCCCCTTCACCACACAGACACACAATTCTCCTCCAGCGCCTGAACTCTGTCTCCCATTATCTCTGGTTCAACTAGCTCAGGTTAATCATTCTACAGGCACAATAACAGAGGAGAGAGAGAGAGGGGTCCGTGACATGTTCTCACCCTGGAGTAGGACCCTGCTACAGCACAGTGGGAGGTAGAGAGGAGTGGGATAGAAGAGAGGAAGGATAGGGAGAAGAATGGCCCATGTGGGTGTAGGATGGATCAGAAGGGTTGATGTTGGAGGAGGATTGTAGAGATGAGATTAGAAAGCACACGGACATCAGGGTCAACAGTTGGACATCACAGGGACTGACCCATAGAAATATACAGATTTCTAGAAATTCTACTTTTATTGACTAAAAGGGGAAAACCAAACAGCTCGATTATAAACTACCAGAAAATCCACCACAGAGGAACACCATGAATTCTAAGCGCAGCCATTTCACTGCAGTGGAGTTCAGAGTGTAGTCTCATTACTGGCAGCTGTTATGAGAAAAGCTCATTGGTGATACCATTCAGTGGAGAGACATGTTAACTAACAGAAGAATATCAGACTATCAAAATCAGAGTCATACCATCAGTATCGCCACAATCTTCTCCAGTCCCAGTCTCCTCTGTACTAGAGCCAATACACCCAGACAGATGGCTGTGTGAACAGTGGTGGGTCTATGGAAGACAACACTCTGTTCTCAGATTAGACAGAAATGAAAGGCCTGTGCCCAGGGGATGGGGTGAACAGAGGGTGTGTGTGGGGGGTTACTACATAAAAGCACTGCTGGCTTTAGCTGCCTAGACTGATGCATTTCCGCTGTATAAAAGCACTGGTCGGGGTTGTCGTCCCAAGCCTTGCGTGACAGGTCCCCTTTCAAGACAACATCATCTTAGAAATCAGGAACTTAAATGTAATAAAAAAGTCATTTCTGAAATTCAAAAAGGCTGAAATGGAAAGCCCTTGGAAAGTCAGTCACAGTCAGTCCAACACAAACGCCTTTCCAACCCCGTCCGGGTCTGAAAAGGTACCTTATTCCCTATATATCCCCAAAGCGGGCCCTAGCTAAAAGTAGTGCAATTTCAGACACAGTCCTCATTCAACAGGGACCAGCTAGAGAGAAGAAATAAACCTCCTTTGCTGCTGTTTTAACTGACAGCCTGGAGGACAGATATTGATCAGTACTGTGATAGCCAACCTCAAAGGAGTTTAAGAGCCCATTAATGTTCCCAGTGTGAGCTGAGACAGACGGGGGAAATGGCCTCTAACATGTTGTCGTTTAATGGAGGATTAGAGCTTTCACCCCTAGAGGTCAGGGGTCAGAGGTTATCTCCTGGGGTTCAGAGCTGTGTGTGGAAATGAATTGCTGCCTGCCAGCTGGTACTAAATAATTGATTATTAGGCAGAGAGAGAAAGATCACAGGCGTACATTTTATTTGTCACATGCCTCGTAAACAACAGGTGTAGACTAACAGTGAAATGCTGATTTACGGGCCCTTCCCAACAACGCAGAGAGAAAGAAAATCGAGAAATAATAACACGTAATAATAAAAGTAATAATAAATACACAATGAGTAAGGATAACTTGGCTATATACACGGGTACCAGTACCAAGTCGATGTGAAGGGGTACAAGGTAATTGAGGTAGATATGTACATATAACTAGCAATAAAGTGACTAGGCAACAGGATAGATAATAAACAGTAACAGCAGTGTATGTGATGAGTCAAAAATAAATGAGTGCAAAAAGGGTCAATACAGATCGTTAAATAGTTAACCAATAGATACCAGGACTAACTGTTTAGCAGTCTTATAGCTTGGGGGTAGAAGCTCTTCAGGGTCCTGTTGGTTCCAGACTTGGTGCATCAGCACCGCTTGTGTACGCTGTGTATGTGTGTGCATTGGAGTGGCTGACCCTCAGAGACACACACCAGTTTGACCTCACTAGGCACCACTATATCCATGGAAATAAGTCTGATTGATCAGAACTAAAAGAGACCCTTACTTATGGCAATCTGAGTGGGACGGGCACTGCAGTGTTCTTCAGTGGCATGACTATCTAATAGTTTCAATGCATACTAAAACAGTATCGTACTGCATATGTCACATGTATATTGATAGAGCACTAGCCAACTTAACTTGACACCTTCTTTACAGAAACAAAATATCCTCTGATGAAAAATGGCAATATTGAAAAGTCATTACAGGACATAGTTTACTTATAGTATCTAAACTTTCATCTGTGAAGAAAATAAATAAAAAGCAACTTTGCTGCATGATACGCCCATGTAAGGCCTTTAAGCATTCTGGAGTCTTGTTAAACAAATCTGTTAGGTCTCAAAAGAGGACAGCAAAACATTTCCGCTCTGACCCACGAGGTATGACCTCTGACCCACGAGGTTGACCTCTGACCCACGAGGTATGACCTCTGACCCACGAGGTATGACCTCTGACCCACGAGGTATGACCTCTGACCCACGAGGTATGACCTCTGACCCACGAGGTATGACCTCTGGAAGAAAGGGAAGGACTTCATCCATGTAAACTCTGTCGCCTTAAATCACCTAAACTACATTTTAGTAACTAAGTTCATGTAAACTAATGTGAAGTCCCTTAATAAACATCTCTGTCTGTTTACTACAATGTCCCCTATACTCCATTTTAGGTTCTGGAAGTGTTATTGTCTGTCTGCTGCAGTTAAATACATTTTTAAAAACTCCCTCTCTACAGTGTCCCGATCCCTTAAGCAGCACTATTCCACACAACAACAGTCACGTGGTCTCCCACTCTCACCCCAGAGAGCTGATGCCATCACAGCAAATACTGAGAAGTTTCTCTTTTTCAGCTCAACCAAGTGTCTGTCCGTCCGTCCGTCCGTCCGTCCGTCCGTCCGTCTGTCTGTCGTCACTGGCTGCTCCCCTCTCCTCTTTCTCTCATGCCCTCCTACTGCAGAGTGAAACTCTCTCCTCTCACCCAGCAACCACAACACTCATCACCAATCCTTTTCCCACAATCTCCCATCCTGGTACTGAACATGCCATTCTCTTCACTTTTAACCCTTCCTCTTCCCCAAATCAAGCTAGCAGCAAACAACACGGTGAATAACAGATGTATTTGTTCATTTTCAGCAACATGGCTGTTGGCAGTGTGTTTTCCCAGAAGACAGTGTGCCTCTCTCCCAGGCTGTTGAACCCCTGTAAGTGAGTAGTGGGCACAAATTTTAGCCATGGGCATGACAGGCTGCAGTGAAGTTGGTATGAGGCAGGTCTGCAGCTCAGTGCCCCCCCTCCCCCCCACACACACACACACACACACACACACACACACACACACACACACACACACACACACACACACACACACACACACACACACACACACACACACACACACACACACACACACACACACACACACACACACACACTTATCCAGCACAGCCTCCAGAGTCTAGCGTTCCACTCCTAATCAGTCCTGTCAAAGAGCTAACAGTCCTACCCATCCTCTCCTCCTCCTCCTCCTCTGCAGCTGTGCAGGAGGAAGAGAAACCTCATTAACCCATTAGTGGGGGTTAAGGCTGATAAGAATTACAGTGGAATATAATCTGGTTCAACAGGTGCCTTGCCAAAGATCAGAAGGTGTCTTAATTAAGCTTTGAATTAGCCTTTTTTCCTCCATTTTACTAATCCTGGTCTGCAGTTCAGAGCAGGAAATAAAACCTGATAGAAATAGAATACATCACTGGTAGTAATCTCATTATTGTTGGTGCTCTACAGCAGTGCTCCCCAACTCCAGTCCTCCTGTACCCCCAACAGTACACATTTTTATTGTAAATACTAATCATCAAGCCCTCAATGAGATGAATTAGGTGGGTTTGTCCAGGGCAACAACAAAAATGTGCCGTTGGGAGTACTGGAGTTGGGAAAATCTGCTTTACTGCACAGTAAAAGTGTATATTATTCAGTAGGAGTTTGTGAAGTAGAAGTAGCAGGAGTGTTTACTGTATGGAGTACTGCATGTTTCTGATAAACATTACAACAACCAATAATAATTGACGATACTTCAGAAACCCTTAGAGACTATCACTAAAGGAACAGTGGTATGACACATGCAAGGACAAAATGGATTCCACATATGGGCTATGATGATGTCTGACATCTCAGAATGCATAGCATTGCTAGAAAATGTGGACATTCCTCAGTTAGTACGAAGAGTTAGTACGCACAGAGGACCATTCAACTAACAGGCCAGAGGTCCTCTCTGGTTCACTAGAGGCAAATAAAATCTTCTCTATCTAAACAGCTTTTCCACAGTTAGTCAGAGAAAAGGAAACAGGGAACCATTTAAACAGCCCTCTAAAAACAAACTCTCTTCAAATTGGACTGCCAATGAGGGGGGAGTGAAGTGTCATTCATCACTATACTTGAAGAGGAAGAAAAGCATTAACACGTCAGTCAAGGACAGAAAACACAAGACAAACTTCAAATAACTTAAGAGATGCTGGAGTGTAAGATAGGAAATGAACACAACCACAATCCTGGATAATAGTTTGTTATTCATATAGTACGCATCAAATAGGCCATCTTAGTACAACTGTATGTTCTCCACACAACACTAGTTCATGTTGCATCATTTGTAGAAAACAAGTGTCTAATACTGGTCTGAAAGGAATAATGTACTTGTCCCTCAGTATTTCTACTTCTGACTACTCCTCTATAACAGGGGCCTGGTTCCTGAGACTACCCAGGGCTCAAACAGTGCAACCATTCTATTTGCATATGCGCCTAAATATTTAGCCGTGCGACTGGAAATGTACATTTAGAAGCACCAGTGTGGCTAGAAAAATTAAGGATTCTAGCTTTAATGCCTCAAATATTTTTCATTGTGCTCCTACATGTTTAAACTTAGACACACACGTGCTCCTTGTAAAAAAGGTCAGCGTAGAAGCCTGCTACCGTATGAGGGAGGAACAACAACCTAACCACAGACTGTAATACACAACCCAAACATGTTACAGTCACAGGACATTCTGAGTGAGAGGGACTTTTTATAGGGTCTCTTTACACAAGGAGGAAAATCCCTAACTCACACACACTCACACACACACGTCATAGGCAGCCCACCACAACTAAACTCATCTATTGTACATAAGAGGCCAGACAACAACAAGTGTGAGTCACATGACGGGGAAAAGTCTGAGCTGAATGTATATCTCCATAGTCTACTGATGTACATAGGAACTTGTGGTACACTATGTTTCTGCAACGGTCTAAACAAGTCCATACATTCGTATGGAATAAGCATACAGTGAGTTTGGTTACATGATGTGAGTTTTTCCCCCCCTATCTCCTTACCTGCACTTGGCCCTTGCCCATGATGATGTCCACGATCTCATTGTTATCCTTGTTGAGCTTGGTCTTGTCGTAACATTTCTCGTAGCACAGGATCCGTAGGCACTGAGAACCCTCCAGCTCAATTTCAAACTCCTATTGGACAATGTACAGTCAGGACAGGAGAACAGGCTTCAATGTCCTATTGACCAGAGAACATTCTGTATGATGGAGTTGATTTTAGTCAAATGTCGTCCTGACAACATAACCTACAGTAATATGATCTGAATATTGGAGCTCTGTGTGGTGTTGGTCTCTCACCTCATTCCACTGTGGTTCAGTGGTGTCTCTGAAGACGCGGGTCTTGGCCTTGCTGACAAAGTAGCCATAAGAGTCCACCTCTAGGGTACAGTACAGATCTGAACAGGACACAGACACAGGGTACAGTACAGATCTGAACAGGACACAGAGACACAGGGTACAGTACAGATCTGAACAGGACACAGAGACACAGGGGAGTTAGATATCACAGTGAGTGGATCTAAAATAATCAGCAATTATAAACACAATAATATCAACAGTAATGGATAAACATTTTCCTTAGGGTCAGGATGATACCAGAATCGCTAGATTTTTTCCATGGCTAAAATGAAAACACGAAGCAGGCCTAAGTCTTTGGTCCTTTAAAAACATGCTGTATGTAAAATATGATGTGCTTCAGCTTTGAAAATCTATGAAAATCGAACATAAGGATGTTTGTTTCCAACGTTGGGGATGTTTTCCTAAACAAGTTAAATCCGCTTCATGTTTTGTTTCCTTGCCATGCATACCACCCTGCATACCACTGCTGGCTTGCTTCTGAAGCTAAGCAGGGTTGGTCCTGGTCAGTCCCTGGATGGGAGACCAGATGCTGCTGGAAGTGGTGTTGGAGGGCCAGTAGGAGGCACTCTTTCCTCTGGTCTAAAAAATATCCCAATGCCCCAGGGCAGTGATTGGGGACACTGCCCTGTGTAGGGTGCCGTCTTTCGGATGGGACGTTAAACGGGTGTCCTGACTCTCTGAGGTCATTAAAGATCCCATGGCACTTATCGTAAGAGTAGGGGTGTTAACCCCGGTGTCCTGGCTAAATTCCCATCTGACCCTCAAACTATCATGGTCACCTAATAATCCCCAGTTTACAATTGGCTCATTCATCCCCCTCCTCTCCCCTGTAACTATTCCCCAGGTCGTTGCTGCAAATGAGAACGTGTTCTCAGTCAACTTACCTGGTAAAATAACGGTAAATAAATAATAAATAAATACTGAGTATCGCGATACTGGTATTGTCCCGGTCCTAATTTTCATAATTGTACCACAACTGTGTAGACCTAGATCATTTCTATATTAATGGTTAATCCACTGAAAATGTGTTTCTCAACTACCACTGAATGGTAGAGGCCTGCATTACTGAGAGAATGAACAAGGAACACACAGACATGACTGAGCACGCACACCATTACAATATCTCCCCAGCACTGGTTTAAGAGACCGAGCCAGAGGCCTCTCTCGTCATCCCTGCTGGGGTCCCTGGAGTCTCCACTGCTCTCTGACAGCATGATAGATGGCTACCTATTATGCCCCTGACCCTGGGAGTCACCACAGCTACACACACAGTCACATCACCAAGACACAGAACTAGAGACAATGTTTACACTGTAGCACAGTCACACATGACTTAGCAACATGAAAACAATGGCATGACATATATTCATCTCTGGGTTATCATACCAGTTGAGGTATGGATGACCGTCAGTCTTCTGTCACAGAACAAGCACAGCACAGGGATGCAAACAAGAGAGAGGACTGGCATATTCTTCTGTCTGGGATAAGGTAGATATTATGTGGGGGATAGTACCCAGTTGAGGTACGGCAGGATAAGGATCCAGACTGGAGAGGGGAAGGGCATCTCATTTCATGGTGGTTCCATTTAATTCCTGCTTGTTTTCCAGCATACTGAAGCCCTCTGATGTAATCATCACTCACAATGAGGAATCATTTAGTATGGGGAGTGTGACCATCGTCCTATGATCTCTGTCACAATATAAAAACAGGCCTTGTATCAATAATCAGACATTGCAAACAGTTAAATGGTTTATGATAAGCACATATTTATTAATGGTATAATGTCCTTTTTGTAAATTATTACCTGGTATTTCCTCATTGATTATAGAGGGTTATCTGTTAATATCCTGGTCAGAGAACTGACGGGCAATGGGAAACGTTCAAGAAAGCAAGGTTTATTCAGTGTACGGGAATAGTTTCTTATCCCGGGTGGACATCCCTGTTCATATCCCAGATTGTATTTATGCTAAAAGCATGGTTGCACCATTATTGATGTGTGTGTGAAGATGTTTAGACGCTAATTCATGCTGTTGAATGTTAATTGAACAGGATGTGAAAGGGCTTCTTCCCATTGGTCAGATGCATGATTGGTATTGATAATTAAACCCTTTAATTTCTGTGTGAGTAGACAGACAGACAGACAGGGTAAGATTGGCATACTGCCGGGTACAGGAATGATTGAAGCCTGGCATTTATTTTGAGTTGATTACGCCTACTTTTTGTTCATCGTCCTGTTTATTTGTTTTTGTAAATAATTGTACAGTCTCCGGCTTATTATCTTCACGTTTGCTAATAAAAGCTGCTGTATGGGAAGGAAAAACCACATCTTCCTCGTCTGCCTCCTCACTGTTCCAACCCAACCACATGGTCAACCTCACAGGTGGGCATACTGACCATCTGGGGGTGTTTTCAAAGAGTCACGTTTTAATAATTATACAACATTCGCCACATGGGTGATTTAACAAAGTGAGAGGAAGGGGACCTGTCACAGTACCACAATCATCTCTGACACTACCTACTGTCCATATCATTTAGTAAGTCAAAGACTACCTCCAGCAGTGCACTACTTTTGACCAGAGACTTATGGGCCCTGGTCAAAAATCTCTGGTCAAAAGTAGTGCACTATAGTGAATAGGGTGCATTTGGTACGCAGAAAATGTTACATTTAAGACCACTGGGTATAGGTAGTACTGTACATATTTGGACATAGGCCGAGTGTGCTGCTCCATTGAAGTGAGTTCATAGAGAGTTAGAACAGGGTAGTTTATCACTGTTAATGGCCACAGAAATAGCATTTGGCTCTTTTAAGAGAAGAACCATTTCGGAAGCACAACTCCCCACTGTGTCAGATTTACACCCCAGCAAACTCTGTGTGTAAACCAAAAACCACTCAAGGAAACATTCATACTCCTGGACCACTCATAGACTTATCGAGAAGTTTATTTTTCCTCCATATCGGAAATAGGTTTATATGCTTGAAATCTTGCAATAAAAAACAGTGCCAGAGGGAACATATTTTGCCTCGTTTTCATTTGTCCTAGCTAGTAGTGTTGCCAGAGGAAAATTCAGAAATGGGACATGAGGAAGTGAAGGAGAGCTGGCGACTGAAGGTGATTGGTTGAATAAGCCCTGAGGGCTGTCATTTCATTGGCAGACCTCTTCCTGCTGTTGTATAATGGGTTAAATCTGTTGGTCAGTGAGGGGTCTGAGCGAGGTCACACACACATACCGTCTATAGGGGTTAATGGATACTGTCCTGACTCAGTCCAGATGACCCCCTCCCTTCTGTGTGTCCTTCTTCCTAATCCTGGCCCGTAACAGAGACTAACAGAAACAGAGACTGTAATAGTCATGCTGAAGACTTCAAGTAGGGGTAGTCTTCCTTTTTTAGGATTTACATTTTGGATGAGCTGAAAAATCACCAGGAATTCAACATTTGTTTAATTTAAGTATTCCCACAAATAAAGTTAAAAAAAGACATGTCTCAATGTGTCTCAAGGTATGAAATTATTGTTATTTTTAAATTCAATCTCTTTTTGGGCTTAGTTGTAGTCACTTTTCAATGTACCAATTATTATATTCTTTTCCAGCCCCCTGACCAACTATATCGGCCGGCAGGCTGAATCTAGTTGCCCACCCCTGACTTAAAGCAATCAGTATATGTAGACTCTGGAAGAACAACAAGACCTAGAGACAGAGGGGGGAGAGGGCTGCTTTATAGTGTGGGAGTCCCTTCCCCCCTGTGTGTTTATCAACCACCTCCAAAACACACATCCTTATTGTAACATGACGAATCTACCGCTCTATTTAGAACATATTGGAAGAAAGCGGAATTCAAAAGGAACATTATGAAGAAGGAAACTGTGTGATCAAATTATTTTTCATTGGCTCTGGAATGATAACATTAATAAAAGTTGTAAAGGAAAAAGGGTTGAATGAGAAAAGCATGCAGGGGGCTGGATAACATTAAGCATTAGAGAGGAAGAGATGAGAAAATACATCCTATACATACAGTACTAGTTCAAAACTCCAATATGATATTTTACTGTATATGTGTTGTGTGTATTATAATGCTGTATGAAACCACCAAATCTCCATCTTATAGATGTGTTATTATAATGTTCAGTGGTGTAGAAGATGACACCTTTATTCTAGGTCAATGTTTCCCCTCATTTTT
Organism: Salvelinus fontinalis; assembly: GCF_029448725.1. Classification (NCBI taxonomy): domain Eukaryota; kingdom Metazoa; phylum Chordata; class Actinopteri; order Salmoniformes; family Salmonidae; genus Salvelinus; species Salvelinus fontinalis. The sequence goes on along the minus strand of NC_074677.1, from coordinate 25,710,409 downwards.
TTATCGTATTTGGGGCGAACCAGTAGACTTCTAGAATCTTCCACTGACCCACTTCTGAAATCTTGCCCTGAGATGAAATTGAACTCTGCTTCCTATTGGATGAAACTGTGTGTGGCAACAGTGATAAGACCATTTTAATAGGACATGTTTGTACATACTCCAGTACTGTGTGCCTTAATCATATTGTAATGACTGTAGGAGCCATATGTTGTAGTGTGCTATGGGCTCTGTATTATTATACATACACACAATCATACCAACACACAGGCACACACTCTTATGCAAGGGAGAAAATGGGTGACAGATGACTTGTACACAAACAATATGCCCTAAACGCAGAATCAGAGCAATACAAAATGTAAGGACTTAGGCCAGGGAAGCCGACAATAAAACAAAACATTAAATGACAGATGGTCTCCAGTCTCCATAACGACCCTTTTCTAAAGAATCAGGGGATTTCCTAACAAACTAAGACCTCTCTATAAGACTTGTGCTCCAAACGGCATCATACACAAACACGTATGTACCAGCACTTACTTTATTAGTCAACCAACATAATATTTGACCATATCACAGGTTCCAACCCAAGTGCCAATGTGATTTAGCTTCAGGTGATGCTATGGTTAAATGACATGAAAATAGAGCTCTTTGGCCAAGTACACCAATCGTTTGATTGGTACTGTATATAACATTCTATTGGTTGCAAAAATGTTGTACAATCATTTACATTGAAAAATTCTACGTTTTGAATCAAGCGGTTTTTTTGTGTATCAGTTCATAAACCATCTGCAGAGAAAAATGGGAGAAACTCAAATCTTTTCCTATTTTGCAATCTATATGGCACAGCTGTATATGGCACAGCTGTCCTTTAATGAAACTGGTATACTTTTTTATTTATCACAATTTCCTTTAGCCAATTTTGGCCTTTAATGCAGGGCCGACAGTCAAGTTCCTTACTTTCTCCCCTCCACTTTCCTCTTCCATTTTTGTGTGACATAACTCCACCAATCCTATTTATGATATAATTTACAAAGATATATATATATATATATATATCAAAAAACTGTTTTAATACATATATATTTTTTATTATTATATTTGAGTTTAAACTTAATATTTTTGTAATATATATTCTGTTTTTTCTGGTGGATTCAACTGAAATTGAAACCAAATTTCTATGGCTTGTTTTCAAAAAAGCAATATTTTGGAGATTATTTCATTTTCAAATAACTGAAAATGAGAGGCTGTAATCTGAATAAAGACCATTCTTGAACATGGGATGAGACATTATTACTAATCTGCTAGAGAACCCGTACGGATTCAAGTATAACTTTTGAATGATAATCCTTTAGTGAGAGGTCTAATGCTTTAATATTTAATCATTTCTGCCCTCTGAATTCATATTCATTATATAAATAGGCCAGTTTAATTTTGTCTCGCTTGCTGTTCCAAATCAAATTGAATTATTTTTGCTCATATAATTTTAAAAAACAAGTTGGTAGGTGCATGCAAGGCCATAGGCAAATAGGTAAACTATTATATGACTAGAGAGTTCATGAGGGGGATTTTTCCACAAATAGACAGTTATTTTCCTTTCCACAGTAGCAAGATCTTATCAATTTTTGCTAACTTTTTATTAAAATGTACTGTAATGAGATAATTTATTTTTCAGGAAATAAATTCTGAGTATGTCCACTTCACCGTCAGACCATTTTATTGGTTAACTACACGTAAGAAAAGTGTGTGATCCAATATGTAATATAGTACACATCATTATTTGGTTGTAATCCAGGGGTTAGAAAAATTATTTAGATCATCTATGAGGCTGTGGATCCAAATTGTGGATTAAAAAGAAAACATGAATCAGCGTACAATGACAACTTTGTTTTTAAGCCTGGGATTTCTAGGCCCCCTAACATTTCGATGACCATAATAAATAGATATCTCGATAATGGACAACTTTGTTTTACTCCTCTTGACAGTTTAAAGCTTTGAGAAGTAGCCATTATTTACTATTTTACAGCTAAGGTTACTATACATAACTTTAACCCATTGTATAAGAGATTCTCCAAAATTGAAATATTCCAGGTGTTTATATATAAATTCCAGACGGACTTTATCAAAAGCCTTTTTAAAGTCAACTATGAATACCAGGCCTGGTCTCCCACATTGTTTATAGTGGTATATTGTTTACTTGTGTCTTATATTAGTAATATATAGTAATATCTGACAATACCGTCATAATTCTAAGCGCTATTTTTGTTTTTATTTTACCCTTATTTTACCAGGTAAATTGACTGAGAACACATTCTCATTTACAGCAACAACCTGGGGAATAGTTACAGGGGAGAGGAGAGGGGATGAATGAGCCAATTGTAAACTGGGGATGATTAGGTGGCCATGATAATATGAAGGCTAGATTGGGAATTTAGCCAGGACACCGGGGTTAACACCCTTACTATTAAGGAAAAAATGGAGTACTACTCCAGCCGCACTGCTTCTTGACACACTGCTCGCTTAACCCGGAAGCCAGTCGCACCAATGTGTCGAAGGAAACGCTGTACAACTGGCGACCGTGTCAGCGTGGGTCAGTGAGTCGCTAGAGCGCGATGGGACAAGGACATCCCAACAGGCCAAACCCTCCCTTAACCAGGACAACGCTTGGCCAATTGTGCGCCACCTCATGGGTCTCCCGGTCGCAGCCAGCCGCGACACAGCCTGGGATCGAACCCGGGTCTGTAATGACACCTCAAGCACTTTAGACCACTGCGCCACTCGGGAGGCTCCCGCGACCGGGAGGTCCGTGGGGCGACGCACAATTGGCATAGCGTTGTCCGGGTTAGGGAGGGTTTGGCCGGTAGGGATATCCTTGTCTCATCGCGCTCCAGCGACTCCTGTGGCGGGCCGGGCGCAGTGCGCGCTAACCAAGGGGGCCAGGTACACGGTGTTTCCTCCCACACATTGGTGCGGCTGGCTTCCGGGTTGGAGGCGCGCTGTGTTAAGAAGCAGTGCGGCTTGGTTGGGTTGTGCTTCGGAGGACGCATGGCTTTCGACGTTCGTCTCTCCCGAGCCCGTACGGGAGTTGTGGCGATGAGACAAGATAGTAATTACTAGCGATTGGATACCACGAAAATTGGGGAGAAAATGGGATAAAAATAAAATAAAAAAATAAAAAACTAATTTGGCAAACCATTGGGTGCTCGTATCGCTGTCCTCTCTTTCTGAAACGGTGTACACGTTCAAATCTGATTTTGTCAACAGTATCGCCTGGGATCTGTAGTGCTTTAAGGAGGAATTATTTCACCACGCTTTCAGGCTCTTCACCTTAACTTTCTTTAAGAACAGTAAGTATCAGATTTTGTCGCCTGGGACCTAGTCTGTATTACAAGTACGACTTCTCTCAGGAACATGTTCTCCTTATGAAGTAAATTAATGTCTGTTTCAATAGTATTGACTGTCCCTTTTAGCTTGTTTGTTTCTTTCCCCATTGTTGCAGCTTTTTCACCACTCATTTCAAGTTACTTTATTTCTTTACTGACAAGTTCAATACTCTCAATTTATTGATTTTAGCAGGTCGGTTTCCACTCTTACCTTACCAGGTGGCGAAAAACATAAATCGGTGTCTGTCGAGGATTCTCGTAGTTCTCGCTTGGAGTTTGGTTCTCCATTTTTTCCCTGATTCCTCTCCAACATGTTTTGACCTTGACTGCGTTCAGAATATTAATCAATAAACTTCTCTAGCCTTATAAGTTTTTGGGGGTTATTGTCCAGCTTGAATGTTATTGTTGTGAGTAAATGGATCAGTAGTGCTACTATTTAGTCAGTTTTAGAGATAATGAATATTGCGATTTCTCATGAGTCATTTTGCGCCGCCATCTTCAGTCTGCCATCACACTCCCTTCAGGGCTTTTCCTCAGTTTTCTGTCTCTGTGCTGAACCAGGTGTCAGGAAGGGAGGGAGGGAGGGAGTGAAAGAGGTTATGGGGTTATTTTGCTTCCAGTGGTTCTGGGGCCCTTGTTAAGGTCAACAGCATCATGAACTTGGACATTTTTGGCAAAAACCTGGTTGCCTCTGCCAGGAGACTGAAACTTGGACGCAAGTGAATTTTCCAGCAAGACAATAACCCCAAACACAAATCAAAATCCACAAAGAAATGGTTAATTGATGACAAAATCAACATTGGCCATCTCAGTCTCTGGACTTGAACCTCATTGAAATCTGTGGTTTGAATTGAAGAGGGCAGTCCCATAAGTGAAGACGAAGGATATCAAGGATCTGGAAAGATTCTGTACAGATGAATGGTCTAAGATCCCTCCCAATGTGTTCTCCAATCTCATAAAACATTTTAGAAAAATGCTCAGTGTTGTTATCCTCGCAAGCGGAGGGTGCAGGAGTACTGAAAACGGGAATCAAACAATTTTGACCCCCATCTTTTTTATTACTTGTTTTAAAAAATATATTATTTGAGAGCAATTGTATTAGTATAAAATATTATAAAATTAAAAAAAAATGTGCATACAATATATCTAGGTACTTGTATTATTTATTTTATACTGTCTTTTTTGCTTATCTTTATCAAGTGATCCAATAATTGCGGACCCCACCGTAGGTGACGTTACTGCATCATTATGCTAGCTACCATCTGATCCATAGACATAGGAGACATAGGAGACACTCTACCCATGGAGGGGTGTTTAGACTAAAACAGCATATCTTACATTACAGAGGGCAGGCTCTACCAGAACAATGCCATGGTAACAATACTCCTTCATCTCCCGCATATCAGAAGGGCATGATAATGGTTTGGTCCACTGAGAAAACAGAGGGAAAAGTAAAACCAAACCACTTCCACGTCCCTCTCAGCTCTGGAGAGGACCAAACAGGCTTTCAGTGGAGACAGCTTTCCAATTTTTCTCCAATCCATTACACAAGAAAATCTATTTCTGAAGCTTTCATAAAGTACAGTACAGGCTGTAATGGTAACTGAGGCAGAGGTTGGGTGTTTTTTCCTATTTGAACGGGTGCTTCTTCTGTAACAGGCAGGAGAGTGTGTTTAGTGGAGTGGCAGCTGTCTGGTAGAGACATATCTGAGCCACTCTAGGGCTCACTGACATCATATCACCCTGATCACACATGCAGGCACTCATACTAGGGCTATCACACACACGCACCGGGCAGGGGGAGGGAGAGGGTGTGTCGACAGACAGACAGACAGACAGACAGACAGACAGACAGACAGACAGACAGACAGACAAAGAAAGAGGGAGGGAGGGAGCGAGCGATAGGGAGAGAAAGACAGAGATAAAAAGCTTCTCCTGGCCTTCACCGTCCATGTGTGTGTGTCCCTTGAGAGTCCGAATGTGGCTGTGCAGGGGCCACTCTGTTCCCGTCAACTTTCTTTATGGAGTAGCTGTGTCCCTGACAGCCCCTAGCATCAAAGCAGCCACAGGAATGTGACTGTGGTCCAGAGCTGCTCCTCAGGGACTGGCCCTGTGGCGCGCTCTCTACCGCTCTACCTCCAGCCCCCCCTAATTCATTCTCTCTCGCTCTACCCCTCTCTCTCTTGGTTTCTCTCTCCACCTCTTCCTCATCTCCCTTTCTCTTGCTCTCTCCCCCATCTCGTTCTTTCTCTCTATTTATCTCCCTTTTATCAGAAGAAGCCCAGAAACACATAGGTAATAGCTTGAGGTAGCAGAAGCACCTAACCACAGATTTTAACCGGTTACTGATCTCTATAATACATAAACAACTTTTGGAAAGCTCCTTTTCTGAGCTAGCCATTAAAACAGTATTGTCCACAGATGTAATTGAATCTGAAACACAGTTTAACTGGAAGAGAATATTGAAAAAATATGATACATTTAAGCAATAAGGCACGAGGGGGTGTGGTATATGGCCAGTATACCACGGCTAAGGGCTGTTCTTACGCACAACGCAACACGGAGTGCCTGGTTACAGCCCTAAACCGTGGTATATTGGCCATATACCACAAACCCATGAGGTGCCTTATTGCTATTATAAATGTAATTAGAGCAGTAAAAATAAATTTTTGTCATACCCGTGTTATACGGTCTGATATACCACGGCTGTGAGTCAATCAGCATTCAGGGCTCGACCCAACCCAGTTTATAATTTAATAATTTAGTTTGTTCACAGACTGTATTTAACACCAAGGAAATGTTTAACTATAAAATTGGCCCCAACTTCCGACTGTTCACTGTGTCCCCTTAATCAGGCTGGCACATCCATTCCAATGGTGCTAATCAAGGGACAATTGAAGACTGAACAAATATACTTGACTCTGTAAATAACAATCTCAGCTAAAGCCCCACACATACAAACCAATGATGTATATTTAGACTTTCTTTGCTTTCAGGCCCACTGGGAATGGGTGGTGGGTGGGCATCTAGTCATTTAGGGGGAGGGCATGGGGGATTGGGGGGAGACTCGGGGGATGGATGGTGGGAGGGGGACTGATAAGCAACCTCAGTTGTTGGGTGGGATAGGAAGGGGCGGGAGGCATTCTTTCTTCAGGGTGCGGCGGGACGACGCAGGCGGTGGAATGGGTCGGTGTTATCGTCATATGCATTTCTTTGTTTTTGTACCTATAACCTCCCCTTCTGAATGTGAAAATTACAAAACGAAATAAAAAGTTAGTAACAGATATCCCGTTACTGTAAATCCTTACCCATTAGGGAGATTAAATAATACCTGACCCTGGTTCAATGGTAGAGGGTAACTTCTACCACTGTGCTGGGGGTCTATTTTGTGTTTTTTTGTAAAAGGCTTTACTTTGGGAAAGAAGACAACTGGTATGCAGGGACAGACAGGGGGAAACCTACACTCTTTCTCGCTGTCATCTCAGTCTTCTCTGTTGGGATGCCACACAAGTTGTAAATTATATGCTCCAACCATCATCATCATACACACACACACACGGGTGGTGATGAGCAGATGCTGAACACATGCAGTATAAGCCCAGTATGACAGAGAAAGACTTACTGGCTGACTCTTTGAAGCCTTTGGCAGAGTGGACGATCACATGGAGGAATCCATACAGGCCTGAGGTTTCCTCATCTGAAACAAACAGCACAAAAACACAGTTAGTCACCGTCTGTCACACTCATTATCAGTGACCTGTAAGTGCCCTGGGACAACTCATTATCATTACCTCGAGGGTGTGTCAAATGAGACCCTATTCCCTATATAGGGCACTAATTTTGACCAGGGTCCATGGTGTTCGTGTGCGTGTGAGGTATTCTTTCAGGTGGATACTTTTTCAAGTAAACTGAAGCCCCATGTGGGAGCAGGGGAAAGCACGTATATCCTACCAACGGGACATTAAAAATTCATATTTTATGCTTCGCCGAGTCGTGGATGAACGACAACATTAAGAACATAGAGCTGGCGGGTTATACACTATCAGCAGGACAGAACAGCAGCCTCTGGTGAGACACGGGGTGGGGGCCTATGCATTTATGTAAACAACAGTTGGTGCACGATATCTAAGGAAGTCTCAAAGTTTTGCTCGCCTGAGGTGGAGAATCTTATGATAAGCTGCAGACCTCACTATTTACCCAGAGAGCTTTCATCTGTTTTTTCTGTAGCTGTCTATATACCACCACAGAGCGAGGTTGGAAATAAAACCGCACTAAATGAGCTGTATTCCGCCATAAGCAAACAGGAAAACGCAGCGGCATTCCTAGTGGCCGGTGACTTTAATGCAGGGAAACTTAAATCCGTTTTACCTCATTTCTATCAACATGTTAAATGTGCAACCAGAGGTAAAACAATTCTAGACCACCTCTACTCCACACACAGAGACGCGTACAAAGCTCTCCCTCGCCCTCCATTTGGCAAATCTGACAATAACTCTATCCTGATTCCTGCTTACAAGCAAAAATTAAAGGAAGCCCCAGTGATTCGGTCTATAAAAAAGTGGTCAGATGAAGCAGATGCTAAACTATAGGACTGTTTTGCTAGCACAGACTGGAATATGTTCCGGGATTCTTCCGATGGCATTGTGGAGTACACCACATCAGTCACTGGCTTTATCAATAAGTGCATCGAGGACGTCGTCCACACAGTGACTGCACGTACATATCCCAACCAGAAGCCATGGATTACAGGCAACATTCGCACTGAGCTAAAGGGTAGAGCTGCCGCTTTCAAGGAGCAGGACTCTAACCCGGAAGCTTATAAGGAATCCCGCTATGCCCTCCGACAAACCATCAAACAGGCAAAGCGTCAATACAGGACTAAGATCGAATCGCACGACACCGGCTCCGATGCTCGTCGGATGTGGCAGGGCTCGCTTCGAGGCAAGTAACACTGAAACATGCATGATAGCATCAACTATCCAGATGACCGTGTGATCAAGCTCTCCGCAGCCGATGTGAGGAAGACCTTTAAACAGGTCAACATTCACAAGGCCGGTGGAACAGACGGATTACCAGGACGTGTACTCTGAGCATGCGCTGACCATCTGGAAAGTGGCTTCACTGACATTTTCAACCTCTCCCTGTCTGAGTCTGTAATACCAACATGTTTCAAACAGACCACCATAGTCCCTGTGCCCAAGAACACTAAGGTAACCTGCCTAAATGACTACCGACCCATAGCACTCACGTCTGTAGCCCTGAAATGCTTTGAAAGGCTGGTCATGGCTCACATCAACACCAATATCCCAGAAACCCTAGACCCACTCCAATTTGCATACCGCACAAACAGATCCACAGATGATGCCATCTCTATTGCACTTCACACTGCCCTTTCCCACCTGGACAAAAGGAACACCTATGTGAGAATGCTATTCATTGACTACAGCTCAGCGTTCAACACCATAGTGCCCTCAAAACTCATCACTAAGCTAAGGACCCTGGAACTAAACAGCTCTCTATGCAACTGGATCCTGGAACTCCTGGCGGGTTGCCCCTAGGTGGTAAGGGTAGGTAACAACACATCCGCCACGCTGATCCTCATCACGGGGGCCCCTCAGGGATTCGTGCTCAGTCCCCTCCTGTAGTCCACATCAACAACAAACTAATATGGTCCAAGCACACCAAGACAGTCGTGAAGAGGGCATGACAAAACCTATTCACCCTCAGGAGACTGAAAAGATTTGGCATGGATCCTCAGATCCTCAAAAGATTTTACAGCTGCACCATCGAGAGCATCCTGACGGGTTGCATCACTGCCTGGTATGGCAACTGCTCGGCCTCTAACCGCAAGGCACTAGAGGTTAGTGCATACGGCCCAGTACATCACCGGGGCCAAGCTTCCTGCCATCCAGGACCTCTATACCAGTCAGAGGAAGGCTGTAAAAATTGTCAAAGACTCCAGCCACCCTAGTCATAGACTGTTCTCTCTGCTACCGCACGGCAAGCGGTACCGGAGCGCCAAGTCTAGGTCCAAGAGGCTTCTAAACAGCTTCTACCCACAAGCCATAAGACTCCTGAACAGCTTACCAAATGGCTACCCAGACTATTTGCACCCCCCCCCTCCCCCCATGCTGCTACTACTCTGATATTATCTATGCATAGCCACTTTAACAATCCTACCTGCATGTACATAATTCTCAATTACCTCGACACCGGTGCACCCGCACATTGGCACATTGACTCTGTACCCCCTGTATATATTGTTATTTACTGCTGCTCTTTAATTATTTGGTTTTCTTATCTCTTACTTTTTTCTTAATTTTTTTTTTAGGTATTTCCTTAAAACTGCATCGTTGGTTAAGGGCTTGTAAGTATTTGGCGCATTTGACAAATACAATTTGATTTGATTTAATTTATTTACATTTTTGTTAGAAAGGAAAGGGATCAAATCCCAAAAGGATAACAAGTGCAATACACAAAATTAAACCTTTACTTCTTGTTAATCCAGCCACCGTGTCAGATTTCAAAAAGGCTTTACGGCGAAAGCAAACCATGCTATTATCTGAGGACAGCACCCCATCAAACAAACACATGGCTATCACATTTCAACCCACCAGGCGCGACACAAAACTCAGAAATAACGATATAATTCATGCCTTACCTTTGAAGAGCTTCTTCTGTTGGCACTCCAATATGTCCCATAAACATCACAAATGGTCCTTTTGTTCGATAAATTCTGTTGTTGTATCTCCAAAATGTCAATTTATTTGGCGCGTTTGATTCAGAAAAACATCGGTTCCAACTCGCCCGACGTGACTACACATTATCTAATAAGTTACCTGTAAACTTTGTCCAAACATTTCAAACAACTTTCCTAATCCAACTTTAGGTATTTTTTACCATAAATCCTTGATAAAATGTAAGACGTATTAAACTGCGTTCAATAGTGGATAAAAACAAAGTGGAGCGAGCTTTCAGGTCGTGCGCCCCAACCACAACAGTACTTGGCTATCCACCCAGATAGGAAATGGCTACTTCTTCATTACTCAAAGGAAAAACATCAACCAATTTCTAAAGACTGTTGACATCTAGTGGAAGCAATATGAACTGCAACCAAGTGCCTTAGAAATCTAGATCCACTTAGTTGAAAACACTGCCACCCCCCCCCCCCCAAAAACAAATCCTGGATGGTTTGTCCTCGGGGTTTCGTCTGCCAAATAAGTTCTGTTATACTCACAGACATTATTCAAACAGTTTTTGAAACTTCAGAGTATTTTCCATCGACATCTACTATCTATAATATGCATATCCTAGCTTCTGGGCCTGAGTAGCAGGCAGTTTACTTTGGGCACGCTTTTCATCCGGACGTGAAAATACCGCCCCCCTAGCCTAGAGAGGTTTTAACACTGAAGAGAAAAAAGATCCAATCAGGATTTTTCATTGGTGGTCTGTGGAGAGATAGCTAGCTATAGTTAAGTCAGGCATTGGCTAGGCCATCAGAAGCTAGATAGAAGGCATCTGCCATGCAACTGCATTAGGGAAGAATTTTGGAGTGATGACATTGACTGGTAATGGGTGTGACCGTTTTTACAAAAACTTATGGAAACTTCTGCCTTCTCGAAGGCTGACAGGTCCCTGCACAATAGTTTGCAGTGGTTGCAGCAGGTGTTATTGAAGAGGATGTTGTTGCTAATTTGTTAGCGTTGCCCTTTTCAAGATAAACTTTCAACAAGAAATTACATTTAAAATCATCATAAATTGGTGAGAGGAACTGCTGCTAGCTAGCTCATTGAAAATAACTATGTGTATGAAACATTATTTAATTTAAAATGGCAGCATCCACATTAATGTAGAAGTGTTGAAAAACAATATTGTATTCTTATTTACAAGAAAAGTGTCTCCAAAATATAACACTTTATTTACCATGCATTTCTATTGGGCACAAAATAATCTGAAACACAACCAAAACAAACAGCAAATGCATCCAACAAGTTTGTAGTGTCACAAGCTTGACAAGTACAGTGCATCCCGAAAGTATTCAGACCCCGTCCTTTTTTCAACATTTTGTTACGTTACAGCCTTAATCTAAAATGGTTCAAATAAAAATAACAATCCCTCAATCTATACAAATTACCGCATAATGACAAAGCTATAACAGGTTTTTAGAAAATGTTGCACATTTATCAAAAATAAAAAACAGAAATACCTTATTTACATTAGTATTCAGACCCTTTGCTATAAGATTTGAAATTGAGCTCAAGTACAACCCGTTTCCATTGATCATCCTTGAGATGTTTCTACATATTGATTGGAGTCCACCTGTGGTTCATTTAATTGATTGGACATGATTTGGAAAGGCACACACCTGTCTATATAAGGTCCCATAGTTGACAGTGCATGTCAGAGCAAAAACCAAGCTATGAGGTCGAAGGAATTGTCTGTAGAGCTCCGAGACAGGATTGTGTCGAGGCACAGATCTGGGGAAGGGTACCAAAACATTTCTGCAGCATTGAAGGTCCCCAAGAACACAGTGGCCTCCAGTATTCTTAAATGGAAGAAGTTTGGAACCACCAAGACTCTTCCTAGAGCTGGCTGCCCAGCCAAACTGAGCAATTGGAGGAGAAGGGCCTTGGTCAGGGAAGTGACCAAGAACCGAGGTGACCAAGAACCGATGGTCACTCTGACAGAGCTTCAGTTCCTCTGTGGAGATGGGAGAACCTTCCAGAAGGACAACCATCTCTGCAGCACTCCACCAATCAGGGATTTATGATAGAGTGGCCAGACGGAAAATACTCCTCAGTAAAAGGCACATGACAGCCCGCTTGGAGTTTGCCAAAAGGCACCTAAATACTCTCAATGAAAAACAAGATTCTCTGATCTGATGAAACCAAGATTGAACTCTTTGGCCTGAATGCCAAGCATCATGTCTGGAGGACACCTGGCACCATCCCTAAGGTGAAGCATGGTGGTGGCAGAATGATGCTGTGGGGTTGTTTTTCAGCGGTAGGGACTAAGAGACTAGTCAGGATTAAGGGAAAGATGAACGGAGCAGAGCATGATGAAAACATGCTCCAGAGCACTCAAGACCTCAGACTGGGGCGAAGGTTCATCTACCAACAGGACAATGACCCTAAGCACACAGCCAAGACAACACAGGAGTAACTTCGGGACAAGTCTCTGAATGTCCTTGAGTGGCCCAGCCAGAGCCTGGACTTGAACCCGATCGAACATCTCTGGAGAGACCTGTGCAATGACGCTCCCCATGCAACCTGACAGAGCTTGAGAGGATCTGCAGAGAAGAATGTGAGAAACTTGCCAAAAACAGGTGTGCCAACTTGTAGCTTCATACCCAAGAAGACTAGAGGCTGTAATCGCTGACAAAGATGCTTCAAGCAAAAAACTAGTAAAGGGTCTGAATACTTCTGTAAATGTGATATTTCCGTGTTATATTTTTTATAAATTAGCTAAATAAAAAAATAAAAAAATGTTTGCTTGGTCATCATGGGGTATTGTGTGTTGGTTGATGAGGGGGGAAAAAACAATTGAATCAATTTTAGAAAAAGGCAGTAATGTAACAAAATGTGGAATAAGTCAAAGGGTCTGAATACTTTCAGAATGCATATCTGTTTTCCCAGTCATGTGAAATCCATAGATTATGGACTATAGAATTGATTTCAATTGACTGATTTCCTTATATGAACTCTAACTCAGTAAAACCTTTGAAATTATTACACGTTGTGTTTATATTTTTGTTCAGTATACATCATTGGCTGAAAATGAAGCAGGCCTTTTGGAGATCCCTGCAGGCCCACCGGGTCACGCTCTGGAGAGGTACTGAGCCATGGACAAACAATATGTCACGGGTATGAATGGTGCTATGGACTGTATGCGAACAGTCACAGACAGGTCATGCCACCAAGATAGAGGGAGAATGCAGAGAAGATCTAGACTGTAATCTTTCATTTCCCCCATCCATTTTTCATTATCAGACATGTTATTCTGTCCATCTTAACCACAACAAAAATACTCACTAAAGGAGATGATAGCAATAACCTGTCAATGTGTATTCCTATATCCCCGTAATGGATAAGGTTAGGATCAGAGTTATAGTAATCGGAGCCTAGATCTGTGGTTAGTTGCTTCTACCTGGTCCCTGTAATGGCCTGTGTGTTGCGTCAGAAAGAGCAATGGGAACTAGGGGGTCACATTCCTCCTCTAGCTGGTCTTTGTTTCACCCCCCCCGCTACTCCTTACATTTCATAGCATGGTCTGCCAGTGAACCGGAGCCGGAGTCTTTGCCATACTGTGCCGTAAAGTGACTATAAAGGAGAAAGAATGTAAACCTTTGCTTTGCTTAATGACATTTCAGACCCCCTCTAAACTGGAGAGAACAGACATGTTTGATGTCAGTATAAAGGGAGTTGCTTTGACGACTGTAAGCAATCAGGAACGCTCAGTGCAAGCCAGGAGCTGTCCTTCAGGTCAACACAAAAAAAAAATTGGGTTGAAATGCAACATGTAAAGTGTTGGCTTATTTCCCAAATATTTTGTTTACATCCCTGTTAGTGATAATTTCTCCTTTGCCAAGATAACATATCCACCTGACAGGTGTGGCATATCAAGAAGCTGATTAAACAGCATGATCATTACACAGGTGCACCTTGTGCTGGGGACAATAAAAGGCCATTCTAAAATGTGTCGTTTTATCACACAACAATGCCACAGATGTCTCAAGTTGAGGGAGTGTGCAATTGGAATGCTGACTGCAGGAATGTCCACCAGAGCTGTTGCCAGAGAATTGAATGTTCATTTCTCGAACATCAGCCATTTCCAACATTGTTTTAGAGAATTTGACACTACATCCAACCAGGCTCACAACCGCAGACCACGTGTAACCAGTCCAGCCCAGGACCTCCACATCCGGCTTCTTCACCTGCAGGATCATCTGAGACTAGCCACCTGGACAGCTGATAAAACTGTAGGTTTGTACAAACAAATCATTTTTGCACTAATTTTCAGAAACCGTCTCAGGAAAGCTCATCTGCATGCTCGTCATCCTCACCAGGGTCTTGACCTGACTGCAGTTTGGCGTCGTAACCGACTTCAGTGTGCAAATGCTCACCTTCGATGGCCACTGGCACGCTGGAAAAGTGTGCACTTCACGGATGAATCCCGGTTTCAACTGTACCGGGCAGATTGCTGACGTCAACATTTTTTAACATAGTGCCCAATATGGTGGCGGTGGGGCTATGGTATGGTCAGGCATAAGCTACGTACAATGAACACAATTGCATTTTACCGATAGCAATATGAATGCACAGAGATACCGAGATGAGATCCTCAGGGCCATTGTCGTGCCATTCAACTGCTGCCATCCCCTCCTGTTTCAGCATGATAATGCACGGCCCAATGTCGCAAGGATCTGTACACAACTCCTAAAAGCTAAAAATGTCCCAGTTCTTCAATGGCCGGCATACTCACCAGACATGTCACCTATTGAGCATATTTGGGATGCTCTGGATCGACATGTACGACAGCGCGTTCCAGTTCCCGCCAATATCCAGCAACTTCACACAGCCATTGAAGATGGCTCATCCTCATCTCTCCCAAGTGGACATTCTCTCTTTCTCCCCTGACCCATCTGTCTATCGCCTCCTTTGAATTCCATGCTGTCACAGTTACCAGCCCTTTCAAGCTTAACATCCTTATCATTTATCGCCCTCCAGGTTCCCTTGGAGAGTTCATCAATGAGCTTGACGCCCTGATAAGTTCCTTTCCTGAGGATGGCTCACCTCTCACAGTTCTGGGTGACTTTAACCTCCCCACGTCTACCTTTGACTCATTCCTCTCTGCCTCCTTCTTTCCACTCCTCTCCTCTTTTGACCTCACCCTCTCACCTTCCCCCCCTACTCACAAGGCAGGCAATACGCTTGACCTCATCTTTACTAGATGCTGTTCTTCCACTAATCTCATTGCAACTCCCCTCCAAGTGTCCGACCACTACCTTGTATCCTTTTCCCTCTCGCTCTCATCCAATACTTCCCACACTGCCCCTACTCGGATGGTATCGCGCCGTCCCAACCTTCGCTCTCTCTCCCCCGCTACTCTCTCCTCTTCCATCCTATCATCTCTTCCCTCTGCTCAAACCTTCTCCAACCTATCTCCTGATTCTGCCTCCTCAACCCTCCTCTCCTCCCTTTCTGCATCCTTTGACTCTCTATGTCCCCTATCCTCCAGGCCGGCTCGGTCCTCCCCTCCTGCTCCGTGGCTCGACGACTCATTGCGAGCTCACAGAACGGGGCTCCGGGCAGCCGAGCGGAAATGGAGGAAAACTCGCCTCCCTGCGGACCTGGCATCCTTTCACTCCCTCCTCTCTACATTCTCCTCTTCTGTCTCTGCTGCTAAAGCCAATTTCTACCACTCTAAATTCCAAGCATCTGCCTCTAACCCTAGGAAGCTCTTTGCCACCTTCTCCTCCCTCCTGAATCCTCCTCCCCCCTCCTCCCTCTCTGCTGATGACTTCGTCAACCATTTTGAAAAGAAGGTCGACGACATCCGATCCTCGTTTGCTAAGTCAAATGACACCGCTGGTTCTGCTCACACTGCCCTACCCTGTGCTTTGACCTCTTTCTCCCCTCTCTCTCCAGATGAAATCTCGCGTCTTGTGACGGCCGGCCGCCCAACAACCTGCCCGCTTGACCCTATCCCCTCCTCTCTTCTCCAGACCATTTCCGGAGACCTTCTCCCTTACCTCACCTCGCTCATCAACTCATCCTTGACCGCTGGCTACGTCCCTTCCGTCTTCAAGAGAGCGAGAGTTGCACCCCTTCTGAAAAAACCTACACTCGATCCCTCCGATGTCAACAACTACAGACCAGTATCCCTTCTTTCTTTTCTCTCCAAAACTCTTGAACGTGCCGTCCTTGGCCAGCTCTCCTGCTATCTCTCTCAGAATGACCTTCTTGATCCAAATCAGTCAGGTTTCAAGACTAGTCATTCAACTGAGACTGCTCTTCTCTGTGTCACGGAGGCGCTCCGCACTGCTAAAGCTAACTCTCTCTCCTCTGCTCTCATCCTTCTAGACCTATCGGCTGCCTTTGATACTGTGAACCATCAGATCCTCCTCTCCACCCTCTCCGAGCTGGGCATCTCCGGCGCGGCCCACGCTTGGATTGCGTCCTACCTGACAGGTCGCTCCTACCAGGTGGCGTGGCGAGAATCTGTCTCCGCACCACGTGCTCTCACCACTGGTGTCCCCCAGGGCTCTGTTCTAGGCTCTCTCCTATTCTCGCTATACACCAAGTCACTTGGCTCTGTCATATCCTCACATGGTCTCTCCTATCATTGCTATGCAGACGACACACAATTAATCTTCTCCTTTCCCCCCTCTGATAACCAGGTGGTGAATCGCATCTCTGCATGTCTGGCAGACATTTCAGTGTGGATGACGGCTCACCACCTCAAGCTGAACCTCGGCAAGACGGAGCTGCTCTTCCTCCCGGGGAAGGACTGCCCGTTCCATGATCTCGCCATCACGGTTGACAACTCCATTGTGTCCTCCTCCCAGAGTGCTAAGAACCTTGGCGTGATCCTGGACAACACCCTGTCGTTCTCAACTAACATCAAGGCGGTGACCCGTTCCTGTAGGTTCATGCTCTACAACATTCGCAGAGTACGACCCTCCCTCACGCAGGAAGCGGCGCAGGTCCTAATCCAGGCACTTGTCATCTCCCGTCTGGATTACTGCAACTCGCTGTTGGCTGGGCTCCCTGCCTGTGCCATTAAACCCCTACAACTCATCCAGAACGCCGCAGCCCGTCTGGTGATCAACTTTCCCAAGTTCTCTCACGTCACCCCGCTCCTCCGCTCTCTCCACTGGCTTCCAGTTGAAGCTCGCATCCGCTACAAGACCATGGTGCTTGCCTACGGAGCTGTGAGGGGAACTGCACCTCCGTACCTCCAGGCTCTGATCTGGCCCTACACCCAAACAAGGGCACTGCGTTCATCCACCTCTGGCCTGCTCGCCTCCCTACCTCTGAGGAAGTACAGTTCCCGCTCAGACCAGTCAAAACTGTTCGCTGCTCTGGCACCCCAATGGTGGAACAAACTCCCTCACGACGCCAGGTCAGCGGAGTCAATCACCACCTTCCGGAGACACCTGAAACCCCACCTCTTTAAGGAATACCTAGGATAGGATAAAGTAATCCTTCTAACCCCCCCCCCCTTAAAAGAGTTAGATGCACTATTGTAAAGTGGTTGTTCCACTGGATATCATAAGGTGAATGCACCAATTTGTAAGTCGCTCTGGATAAGAGCGTCTGCTAAATGACTTAAATGTAAATGTAAATGTAAGATGAGTGGGACAACATTCCACGGGCCACAACCAACAGCCTGATTAAATCTATGCAAAGGAGGTTTGTCATGATGCATGAGGCAAATGATGTTCACACCAGATGCGGACTGGTTTTCTGATCCAAGCCCCTACCTTATTTTTTAAGGTATCTGTGACCAACAGATGCATATCTGTATCCCCAGTCATGCGAAATCCATAGATTAGGGCCTAATTAATTAATTATTTCAATTGACTGATTTCCTTACATGAACTGTAACTCAGTAAAATCATTGAAACTGTAGCATTTATATATTTTTTCAAAGTATATTGCTGTCTGTAATCAAGGTTTTAAAATTCTGTGGCCTGACTCAAATCTATATGTAACTTGTAAATACTGGAGCCAATTTAGATTTAGACTACATGATATCCAACTTAGTACACAAAGTCAAGCAGAAACCTAGCAAGATAACAACGTATCGTTCAGTGTAAGCAAAGCCACATTAGAAGTTTCTCTTTTGAGAGAGGCTACCTGGGGCGGCAGGTAGGCAGGTAGCCTAGTGGTTCGAGCGTTGGACTAGTAACCGGAAGGTTGCAAGATCGAATATCCCTAGCTGAAAAGGGAAAAATCGGTCGTTCTGCCCCTGAACAAGGCAGTTAACCCACTGTTCCTAGGCCATCATTGAAAATAAGAATTTGTTCTTAACTGACTTGCCTGGTTAAATAAAGGAAAAATAAATACAAATAAATAAAGTACAGTTATTGCATCTCTAAGGTCTGTAGAAGAAAACCATGAAAACACACAGTCAGATGTGAATAGAACAGTGCTGTGCCATAACAGTGTGTTATTTGTGGTGGGGAGTGTTTATGAAGACTTTATGAATGCTTTCTAATTTGTTAAATGTGGGTCTGTGTGAGTGAAGTTGTGTATGTATCTCCTGTAGCTGCGTGTGTACGCTGAGCGTCTCCCTGCCATTTCCTGTCCCCCAGTGCATCCTGGGAGCTCACAGTGGGGCTGCCAGATGGCTTTAATGTCACCCCAATCCAAACATCCCATCTGAGGAAGTAGAAAGTAAAATGTGTGTGTGTGCGAGTGTGTGTGCCCTACCATCTTTATTACTGGTGACAGGGATGTTGTGGACGGTTCGGAGTTTGCAGCAGGAGCTGGTGAGGACCTGCAGCTCTACAGAGCTCAACTGACACGTCTGCAGATCTGAAGACAAACACAGAAATACACAGTCAATAAACCTGAACATAAAACCAGGCTATAGGTTGTACAATGTGAATCCACAGTAGAGTTGAAAAAACAATGGTAAGAAACTAATATCACTGTCTGCTCACTCTCAAATCAAATCGTATTGGTCACATACACATATTTAGCAAATGTTATTGCTTGTGTAGCGAAATGCTTATGTTCCTAGCTCCAACAGTGCAGTAATATCTAGCAATACACACAAATCTCAAAGAAAAATAATGGAATTAAAAAGTATAGAAATATTAGTACGAGCAATGTCGGAGTTCGGAGTATAAATATGTGATGGGATGTATAGCCATTATGGACAGTATGTGGATAGAATATGTAGGATATCTGAAGAATACATAGGATAAAATAGTATGGCCTTGACTAGAATAGAGTATATACATATGAAATGGTTAAACAGTAGGTAAACGTTATTAAAGTGACCAGTGTTCCATGTCTATGTACATAGACTACTCCTGTACCTTTCTTCTGTAGTTTTTGGATGCTCTCCCTCCACTCTGACCTCTCATAGTCTGAAGACAGGAGGAACAGGTAGCTCTGAGGACAAAACAGGGGGAAACTTTCAGGAAAAAGCGGAAATCACATTTTATAGGACAACTGCTCCATCCAGTGGTGGAAAAATAACAGTACATCAATATTGCAATCATGGACATAGCTGCTAATCCTAACCACAGATATAGAGTAGAGGTCGACAGATTATGATTTTTCAATGCCGAAACCAATTACATTACGAAACCAATACATAAATAAAATCAATTTAGTCTCAAATAAATAATGAAACATGTTCAATTTGGTTTAAATAATGCAAAAACACTGTTGGAGAACAAAGTAAAAGTGCAATATGTGCCATGTAAAAAAGCTAACGTTTAAGTCAGAACATGAGAACATATGAAAGCTAGTGGTTCCTTTTAACATGAGTCTTCAATATTCCCAGGTAAGAAGTTTTAGGTTGAAGTTATTATAGGACTATTTCTCTCTATACCATTTGTATTTCATATACCTTTGACTGTTGAATGGTCTAATAGGTACTTTAGTATTGCCAGCCTAATCTCGGGAGTTGATAGGCTTGAAGTCATAAACAGCGCAATGCTTGAAGCACAGCGAAGAGCTGCTGGCAAACGCAGGAAAGTGCTGTTTGAATGAATGCTTATGAGCCTGCTGCTGCCTACCACCACTCAGTCAGACTGCTCTATCAAATCATAAACTTAATTATAACATAATAACACACAGAAATACGAGCCTTAGGTCATTAATCATTAATATGGTCAAATCCGGAAACTATCATTTCGAAAACAAAACATTTATTCTCTCAGTGAAATACAGAACCGTTCCATATTTTATCTAACAGGTGCCATCCATAAGTCTAAATATTGCTGTTACATTGCACAACCTTCAATGTTATGTCATAATGATGTAAAATTCTGGCAAATTAATTACGGTCTTTGTTAGGAAGAAATGGTCTTCACAGTCACGCAACGAGCCAGGCGGCCCAAACGGCTGCATATACCCTGACTCTGCTTGCACACAACGCAAGAGAAGTGACACAATTTTCCTAGTTAAAATAAATTCATGTTAGTAGGCAATATTAACTAAATATGCAGTTATTTTTTTATTTTTTTGGTTAGGAACACATTGGTGCAACGACTTTTTTCGCGAATGCGCTTGTTAAATCATCACCCATTAGGCGAAGTAGGCTGTGATTCGATGATAAATTAGGCACCGCAGTGATTATATGCAAGCTAGATAAACTAGTAATATCATCAACCATGTGTAGTTAACTAGTGATTATGATAATATTGATTGTTTTTTATAAGATCATTTTAATGCTAGCTAGGAAATTACCGTGGCTCCTTGCTGCACTCGCATAACAGGTAGTCAGTCTCCTCGTGGATTGCAATGTAATCAGCGTCCAAAAATGCCAATTACCGATTGTTATGAAAACTTGAAAATCGGCCCTAATTAAATCGGCCATTCCGATTAATCGGTCGACCTCTAGTTTAGAGGCAGATTATCCAACCCCAAACATAGACATCAACCCTTTACACTCATGGGAACTGGCTTACATGGATAGGGCTAAACGTAAATGTTTCTTACAGAAGAAATATGAAAAACAAATGCATAACTATGGTACCAGTTCAAAGGGAAAAATATTAGACCAAAGGTGAGGACACCTGACGCAAGACTGAATCCAAACATTACACTGTTGATATGATGTGCATTTACATTTACGCCACATTTTGTTGATAACGGAAATACTCTGGATACATTCAGTAACATGATAAGACCATTCCTGGACAATGGTCCACTATAAATCGCAATCTGGGTCAGGTGGGCATGATCTGAAAGTTTGTTCTATTGCCAATATTATTAGCTAAGTTATAAAATACAATATTGTATTAGGCTTTCCCAATGCAATTCAGGGAAACAGATTATTTTGGTGCACATAGAAAGGAGTCATGATTGCATTCAGGTGCTTGTGCAGCAGCGAATCTTCTTCACAATAAACAAACAAAGGCTGTTTGTGTTCAGAACAACCCGGGGTACAACGCCATGTCATCTAGTAACTGTACATCAAACAGAGTGATCATAAACGCCCCATCCTGGACTTATGGCAACTCAACAACCATCGTTGAGTCCACAGATTTCTTATGCTAATGCATCGCATGCTGTCAGATTCAATTCGGCCAAACTAATTGTTCAACACAGTACACCTCAAGGATCCTTATTTCCACGTCGGCGTTTATCAATGGCTCTTCCATTGTTTGGACAAAGCCGTACAGTTGTGGAGGATTGCTGTCTCCCCTGGGTGCCCATGCACATTCCACTACAACAGTGGTTCCCAAACCTTTATAGTCTCATACCCCTTCAAACATTCAACCTCCAGCTGCGTACCCCCTCTAGCACCAGGGTCAGCGCACTCTCAAATGTTGTTTTTTGCTATCATTGTAAGCCTGCCACACACTATACGATACATTTATTAAACATAAGAATGAGTGTGAGTTTGTCACTACACGGCTCGTGGGAAGTGACAAAGAGCTCTTATAAGACCAGGGAACAAATAATAATAATCAATCATTTAGCCCTATATTTAGCCATCTTACATATAAAACATTATTTGTGCATTGACAATTGTGAGTAACTCACCACAGGTTGAGAAGGGTGTGCTTGAAAGGATGCACATAACTCTGCAATGTTGGGTTGTATTGGAGAGAGTCTGTCTTAAATCATTTTCCACCCACAGTCTGTGCCTGTATTTAGTTTTCATGCTAGTGAGGGCCGAGAATCCACTCTCACATAGGTACGTGATTGCAAAGGGAATCAGTGTCTTAACAGCGCGATTTGCCATGGCAAGAAAGTCTGAGTGCAGCCTTATCCAGAAATCTGGCAGTGGCTTCTCATTAAATTTCCACAGAACCGCTTGTTGCAATTTCGATGAGGCTCTCTTGTTCAGATATCGGTAAGTGGACTGGAGGCAGGGCATGAAATGGATAACGAATCCAGTTGTTTGTGTTGTCCGTTTTGGGAAAGTACCTGCTTAATTGCGCACCCAACTCACTCAGGTGCTTCGCTATTTCACATTTGACATTGTCCGCAAACTTGAGTTCATTTGCACACAAAAAAATCATACAATGATGGAAAGACCTGTGTATTGTCCTTGTTAATGCAGACAGAAAAGAGCTCTAACTTCTTGAATCATAGCCTCAATTTTGTCCCGTACATTGAATATAGTTGCGGAGAGTCCCTGTAATCCTAGATTCAGATCATTCAGGCGAGAAAAAACGTCACCCAGATAGGCCAGTCATGTGAGGAACTCATCATCGTGCAAGCGGTCAGACAAGTGAAAATTATGGTCAGTAAAGAAAACTTTAAGCTTGTCTCCCAATTTTAAAAAAAACGTGTCAATACTTTGTCCCTTGATTTTATTTTATTTTATTTATTTCACCTTTATTTAACCAGGTAGGCTAGTTGAGAACAAGTTCTCATTTGCAACTGCGACCTGGCCAAGATAAAGCATAGCAGTGTGAACAGACAACAACACAGAGTTACACATGGAGTAAACAATAAACAAGTCAATAACATGGTAGAAAAAAGAGAATCTATATACAATGTGTGCAAAAGGCATGAGGTAGGCAATAAATCGAATAATTACAATTTAGCAGATTAACACTGGAGTGATAAATCATCAGATGATCATGTGCAAGAAGAGATACTGGTGTGCAAAAGAGCAGAAAAGTAAATAAATAAAAGCAGTATGGGGGTGAGGTAGGTAAATTGGGTGGGTAGTTTACAGATGGACTATGTACAGCTGCAGCGATCGGTTAGCTGCTCGGATAGCAGATTTTTAAAGTTGTTGAGGGAGATAAAAGTCTCCAACTTCAGAGATTTTTGCAATTCGTTCCAGTCGCAGGCAGCAGAGAACTGGAAGGAAAGGCGTCCACATGAGGTTTTGGCTTTAGGGATGATCAGTGAGATACACCTGCTGGAGCGCGTGCTACGGGTGGGTGTAGCCATCGTGACCAGTGAACTGAGATAAGGCGGCACTTTACCTAGCATAGCCTTGTAGATGACCTGGAGCCAGTGGGTCTGACGACGAACATGTAGCGAGGGCCAGCCGACTAGGGCATACAGGTCGCAGCGGTGGGTCGTATAAGGTGCTTTAGTAACAAAACGGATGGAACTGTGATAAACTGCATCCAGTTTGCTGAGTAGAGTATTGGAAGCTATTTTGTAGATGACATCGCCGAAGTCGAGGATCGGTAGGATAGTCAGTTTTACTAGGGTAAGTTTGGCGGCGTGAGTGAAGGAGGCTTTGTTGCGGAATAGAAAGCCGACTCTAGATTTGATTTTGGATTGGAGATGTTTGATATGAGTCTGGAAGGAGAGTTTGCAGTCTAGCCAGACACCTAGGTACTTATAGATGTCCAAATATTCTAGGTCGGAACCGTCCAGGGTGGTGATGCTAGTCGGGCGTGCGGGTGCAGGCAGCGAACGGTTGAAAAGCATGCATTTGGTTTTACTAGCGTTTAAGAGCATTTGGAGGCCACGGAAGGAGTGTTGTATGGCATTGAAGCTCGTTTGGAGGTTAGATAGCACAGTGTCCAGGGAAGGGCCGGAAGTATACAGAATGGTGTCGTCTGCGTAGAGGTGGATCAGGGAATCGCCCGCAGCAAGAGCAACATCATTGATGTATACAGAGAAAAGAGTCAGCCCGAGAATTGAACCCTGTGGTACCCCCATAGAGACTGCCAGAGGACCGGACAACATGCCCTCCGATTTGACACACTGAACTCTGTCTGCAAAGTAGTTGGTGAACCAGGCAAGGCAGTCATTAGAAAAACCGAGGCTATTGAGTCTGCCGATAAGAATATGGTGATTGACAGAGTCGAAAGCCTTGGCCAGGTCGATGAAGACGGCTGCACAGTAATGTCTTTTATCGATGGCGGTTATGATATCGTTTAGTACCTTGAGCGTGGCTGAGGTGCACCCGTGACCGGCTCGGAAACCGGATTGCACAGCGGAGAAGGTATGGTGGGATTCGAGATGGTCAGTGATCTGTTTGTTGACTTGGCTTTCGAAGACCTAGGCAGGGCAGGATGGATATAGGTCTGTAACAGTTTGGGTCCAGGGTGTCTCCCCCTTTGAAGAGGGGGATGACCGCAGCAGCTTTCCAATCCTTGGGGATCTCAGATGATACGAAGGAGAGGTTGAACAGGCTGGTAATAGGGGGTGCGACAATGGCGGCGGACAGTTTCAGAAATAGGGGGTCCAGATTGTCAAGCCCAGCTGATCTGTATGGGTCCTGGTTTTCCAGCTCTTTCAGAACATCTGCTATCTGGATATGGGTAAAGGAGAAGCTGGGGAGGCTTGGGCGAGTAGCAGCGGGGGGGGCGGGGCTGTTGGCCAAGGTAGGAGTCGCCAGGAGGAAGGCATGGCCAGCCATTGAGAAATGTTTGTTGAAGTTGATAACCAGCGCACTTCTGTATGTTGTAAAAGCGTTACATGGTCGCTGCCCATATCATTGCATAAAGCAGAAAATACACGAGAGTTCAGGGGCCTTGCTTTAACAAAGTTAACCATTTTCACTGTAGTGTCCAAAACGTCTTTCAAGCTGTCAGGCATTCCCTTGGCAGCAAGAGCCTCTCGGTGGATGCTGCCGTGTACCAAAGTGCTTGCACGCGCGTTACCACTCCACTCTGTCTCCCTGTCATGGCTTTTGCGCCATCAGTACAGATACCAACACATCTTGACCACCAAAGTCCATTTGATGTCACAAAGCTGGTCAGTACTTTCAAAATATCCTCTCCTGTTGTCCTGGTTTCCAGAAGAGGATGTCTTCCTTAATTGACCCCCCATAAACGTAACGGACATGTACCAGGAGCTGTGCCAGGCCCGCCACATCCAGCTGTAACGCATAGAATTCACTGGCTTGTATGTGAAGAACTAATTGTTTCAGAACATCTCCTGCCATGTCACTGATGCGTCGTGAAACAGTGTTGTTTGATGAAGACCTTGTCTCTATAGTGATTTGGGCCTTTTCCCCCAGCATTGTCCCAGCCATATCCACAGCAGCAGGAAGAATGAAGTCCTCCACAATAGTATGGGGCTTGCCTGTCGTACCCACTCAGTAGCTCACCATATAAGACACTTCTAGCCCCTTCTTATTAATGGTATCTGTTGCTTTTATACATGTCTTACTACTTGAAAGTTGTCTTTATTCTCACTCAAACTCCCGTGGCTTATTTTTCAAATTGTCATGTTTTGTTTCTAAATGTCTGCGCAAGAGTGAAGGTTTCCCGGTTAATGTGATTGAATGTTAATTATTTGCCTAGACTACCTGTATTTGACATTGTGTTGTTATTTCACTGAACACTAGATGGATTAATTATATTTTTGGCAGAGAAACGAGGCTACTCAGGCGAGAAAAAAACCTCACCCAAATGTATAGCCCCGTTGGAAAATATAAATGGACTGTTAGAAAATGTGAAGAAATGTGAATCACATTTTTATTGGATTACCCCCGACGGCAGTGTGTGCCCCAGTTTGGGACTACCTGCACTAGAGAAATTGCCATGTCATGGGCACTGTACAGAGGCATCTCCGTCTTGGAGAATTGTACGGCGGCTAGTTTGGCTTCCCCTCACTCCTTTGTGAGGTTCTATCTCCTGGATGTTACTGCACCTCCCCAGCGCACCCTGGAGCTGAGTAGGCTGGATCAGGTAGATTACCATGTACCACAACAGGCTTCTCAGGAAACAAGCTATTGGCAATCAGGGCGTTTTGCAAGTGTCCCATAGTGAGATGTCGAACCGAGTCGACTGAAAGAGAACTTTGGTGTGACAGTATGTAACCCTGATTCTCTGTAGGACACATCTCACCAGATTTGTGTAAGAGGTAGTTCTTAGAATGAGGAAACCAGAGTAGTGAAGGGTGTTATATAGATATGCATGCCATACACCAATAAAGCTGTGATTGGCCTGTTAGGCATGATTGAATAAGGCTTCAACCAATGACTTGCAAAAGAGGGTGTGTCCCATAGTGAGACGTCGCACTAAACTCGTTCAGAGGACCGGGGTTACATAACGTAACCTAAAGTTTGCAACAGGCCATTATTCTACATACTTTAGCTCAGAAAACATGGTAATTAACTACAATGACCATAATTCATTGCACACCTACTTGTCCGGTCTGGGTAGCCACGGAGACAGAGAGCAGTTGCGTCGCAAGCTATCTCTACCTGAAAATACATGCTGTAATTCAGGGTAGGGCAACTGTCTGCCCTTTTGAAAGCCCTCGAAACAAAACATTTTTTTTTTTTTGATAATCTAACCAAAACTACAAAACTAATCGCTCAAAATAGCTCTGATCCAGGGCCAATGTTTAGGCAGCAGTTTACCTTGCCGTGTTTGTTGTGGATGCGGAAGGGGATGGTGGGAGAGTGTAACAGCAGCCATGACTCCTGCTCGTTCATCTTCTTCCTCAGACGCTCCACGTTACGACTCTGGCCCTTCAGCGCTTTCTACACACACAGAAACAAACAGGACATTTTTTTTTACCTAAACATGAAAACACCACCAGGTAGAATTCATAGAAAGCAGTGCAATGTAATGACATTCAGATTAACTGAAATGACATTCACTCTCATGGGATGGTATGCCAAAAATAACTAACTGAAAGTCACACCTCCAATAAGCCACGAATATGACTGTATTGAGGTATATGTCACTGTGCTTCTGTGGCTATATGCACCATGCCACTGCCTACTTAATTTGTTCATTTAGCAAACAAGACAGCTCATAATCAGTGCATTTATCACAGTCAACACACCTACATCTTGGCAGCGATTACAGCCTCAAGTCTTCTTGGGTTTGACGCTACAAGCTTGGCACACCTGTATTTGGAGAGTTTCTCCCCTTCTTCTCTGCAGATCCTCTCAAGCTCTGTCAGGTTGAATGGGGAGTATCACTGTACAGCTATTTCCAGGTCTCTCTAGAAATGTTCAATCGGGTCCAAGTCCAGGCTCTGGCTGGGCCACTCAAGGACATTCAGAGACTCCTGCATTGTCTTGGCTGTGTGCTTTTCGCCATTGTCCTGTTGGAAGGTGAACCTTCGCCCCAGTCTGAGGTCCCAAGCTCTCTGGAGTAGCGTAGAGCATGATGCTGCCACCACCATGATTCTCCGTAGGGATGGTGCCAGGTTTCCTCCAGACGTGACGCTTGGCATTCAGTCCAAAGAGTTCAATCTTGGTTTCATCAGACCAGAGAATCTTGTTTCATGGCTGAGTCATTTAGGTGCCTTTTGGCAAACTCCAAGCGGGCTGTCATGTGCCTTTTACTGAGGATTGGTTCCCGTCTGGCCACTCTACCCTAAAGGCCTGATTGGTGGAGTGCTGCAAAGATAGTTGTCCTTCTGGAAGGTTCTCCCTTCTCCACAGAGGAACTCTGGAGATCTGTCAGAGTAACCATCTGGTTCTTGGTCACCTCCCTGGCCAAGGCCCTTCTACCCCGATTGCTCAGTTTGGTTGTGTGGCCAGCTCTAGGAAGAGTCTTGGTGGTTCCAAACTTCTTCCATTTAAGAATGATGGAGGCCTGTTTGTTCTTGGGGACCTCCAATGCTGCAGAAATGTTTTGGCACCCCTCCCCAGATTTGTGCCTCGACAAAATCCTGTCTCGGAGCTCTACGGACAATTCCTACGACCTCATGGCTTGGTTTTTGCTCTGACATGCACTGTCAACTGTGGGACCTTACATAAACAGGTGTGTGCCTTTCCAAATCATGTCCAATCAATTAAATGAACCACAAGTGGACTCCAATCAATATGTAGAAACATCTCAAGGATGATCAATGGAAACAGGATGCACCTGAGCTCAAATTTGAGTCTCATAGCAAAGAGTCTGAATACTTATGTAAATAAGGTATGTTTTTTATTTTAATAATATAACCTGTTTTCGCTTTGTCATTATGGGGTATTGTGTCCAAAATGTTTAATCCATTTTAGAATAAGGCTGTAACGTAACAAAATGTGGAAAGATTCTGAATACGTTCCGAACGCACTGTACATACAGTAAAGTGCTGACTCTGTCCAGATGATCTCTCTCTTTTTGTGGGTGTGGCTCAGACACAAAGATCTCTAGTCCCGGCCGACCTCTCTAAGGGAAACAGTGAGGGGAACTTCTCCAATACTATAACAGTAGTGTGATGAGGCCAGAGGAACCCAGCCTTAATCACACAGCCAGGTTCTAATGGAACCTGACACAGTGGGAGGCAGAGGAAGGGCCGCATCACCGCCATTTTGGATTCATTTTGGATCAATGAAGAACTATTAGGTTTAGTTTAAATAAGCATCTTCTTAAAGACTTACCTGGCTAAATAGAAAGACACAAAAAAATTACAAACAAACAAACAAAACAAACAAACATAATAATCACCTTCTCCTTCTGGATGTCACTCTTGATGACTGAGATCTTGATCTTTATCTCCTCTATCTCGTGTTCAGGCAGCACCTGGATGTGGGGGCAGACATCCGAGTCATCCAGCAACTGGAAGGTCAGGTCTGCCAGGGGGATGTACCATTTACACTCATACTGCTGTTGTCTCCTAGAGAGAGTGAGAGAGAGCGACAAAGAGAGTGAGAGAGAGCTACAAAGAGAGTGAGAGAGAGTGACAGAGAGAGCCAAAGAGCGAGACAAAGTGCGAGTGAGAGAGCGACAAAGAGAGAGCAAGACAAAGAGAGAGAAAGCGAGACAGAGAGCGAGAGCGAGACAAAGAGAGCAACAAAGAGAGAGAGACAACGAGAGAGAGGGCGAGACAACGAGAGAGCGCGAGACAAAGAGAGAGAGCGCGAGACAAAGAGAGAGAGCGCGAGACAAAGAGAGAGAGCGCGAGACAAAGAGAGAGAGCGCGAGACAAAGAGAGAGAGCGCGAGACAAAGAGAGCGACAAAGAGACAAAGAGGTGGAGCGAGCTCAATATCATTAATATCTTTTAGAGGAGCCTGGAGGGACAAAGACAATGAGGAAATACTGTCATTATATGCATGCCTTCGGAGGCTCCGCAATTGCGTCACACCATCCATCCGGTGCCTCGGACCACATTTTTGGATGAATCATAAATTGTTTTTAATAGTGTTAGAGATGTAATGGTGTTGGGAGTATTTGTATTCCCCTTAACGAGCTTTCATTATCATTATCTTTCCTGAAGGCAGGATCGTACACTCATTAACATAGGAATACATTAAGCCTCCAATTGGTGCAAACCTCATAAAAAATGATGGGATGGGAAATATGACAACAAAACTAAATACCATGTCCTTCCTGTTTTAACCCTGAAGTAAAATACAGCACAACAAACAAATAGTATGACAACAAATAGTATGAGTATTTTATTTGGCTAGTTAAATAACGTGTTCAAATCAAAATGTATTTGTCACATGCGCCGAATACAACAGGTGTAGACCTTACCGTGAAATGCATACTTACAAGCCCTTAACCAACAATGTAGTTTTAAGAAAATAGAGTGAAGTGTTTTGGCTGTATTGAACTATATAGGGATGGAGAGCAAATACCTCTCTCTTGTTTTCTCTCTTCATCCCAATATGTCCCCTGATTCGCCTGCACACATCCCTCCATTTTTTATGAGACCTCCACTCCTCCTTAATACAGGGTGAGATCCCCCCTTTGTTCCTTTGTAAGCAAACCCTTTGTCTCAGTGTAGTCCGTGGTGTTTTATTGTTGTCCTCTAAGATATGTACCTGTATTGATGCACTGTTTAAATCCCCCAGCAGTGTGTAGGCTGATGTGAATAAACACTGTCTCTATTACAGACTGAGGTAGAGATGATTAGAGGGACCAAGATTGGCATTGCTGGTGTTGAATAAAATCTACATATCTAATCTCCGTCTGTCCACAGCACTTTCAAGCTCCCAAATTAGCTTTTCACAGCCGTAATTTACCATAATCACACATAAATGTACCTCTGGTTCATCTGAATACTTTGGGAAAGGGTGGTATATTAATGGTATACAGCAATTATTTAAGAGGAGAAATAGGGCTTTGGAATCAATAGAAACATTAATAATCCACCATGACTGAGTAGATAGAGGGATTGAATGGCATTAAGGTTTCACAGTGAGTTAATACTGATGATTAGCTATCAGTTGGATAGCTTGTTTTATCTGGCTGCTGGCCTAATCCTGTGGTGTTGAAGTCCAGACCAGAGGACACATAGGCTGGGTCCCAAATGCTACCCTATTCGATATGTTGCACACTACTTTTGACCAGGGGCCATAAAGGCTCTGGTCAAAAGTAGTGCACTATACAGGGAATAAGTTGCCATTAGGGACACGGAGACAAAAAGCTAAAGCTACAGACAACAGATTGATTTACAGACTGGTGGTAACCTTGACAATGCCAGTTGCCTGTATGTCCTTCACACGGTTAGGTAGCAGGAAGCAACGATTGTCAATCATAATCAACCCTAACCTGGCAAACAATGTTAACCGTGCCGACAGGAAATGACATAGGGCCATGGTAGGCAATCCTGTAAATGGAACACTTATCCTATGGCCGTGTATGCTGTCATTCCCATCAATTTACACACACACACACACACACACACACACACACACACACACACACACACACACACACACACACACACACACACACACACACACACACACACACACACACACACACACACACACACACACAAACTCTCTCTCTCTTTGCCTCAGGCCCAAACACCAGATTGAGACCAGATTGAAATACACACCTTGCTGCATGCTATGTATTTCCTAACATCCAGATATCCACTAAGTGATTCAGCACTATACGAGCCCTCCATTCACTATTCTAAACCCTTTCTCCACAATAGTCTACAGCACCAGACTGTCTCCCTTTTTATTATGACATCAAAGAACACTTGAGAGTTACAAAACTGAGGAAATAATAATCACAGTGAGAGAACATCCTTCAGAGCAGGGCTGTTATTCATCCTGATACACTGTTGTCATATTTCATACCCTGATACACTGTTGTCATATTTCATACCCTGATACACTGTTGTCATATTTCATACCCTGATACACTGTTGTCATATTTCATACCCTGATACACTGTTGTCATATTTCATACCCTGATACACTGTTGTCATATTTCATACCCTGATACACTGTTGTTATATTTCATACCCTGATACACTGTTGTCATATTTCATACCCTGATACACTGTTGTTATATTTCATACCCTGATACACTGTTGTTATATTTCATACCCTGATACACTGTTGTCATATTTCATACCTTGATGCATTGTTGTCATATTTCATACACTGTTGTCATATTTCATACACTGATGTCATATTTCATACACTGATGTCATATTTCATACACTGATGTCATTTTTCATACACTGATGTCATTTTTCATACACTGATGTCATTTTTCATACACTGGTGCACTGTTGTCATATTTCATACACGGATACACTGTTGTCATATTTCATACCCTGATACACTGTTGTCATATTTCATACCCTGATGCACTGTTGTCATACTTCATACACTGATGCACTGTTGTCATACTTCATACACTGATGCACTGTTGTCATACTTCATACACTGATACACTGTTGTCATACTTCATGCACTGATACACTGTTGTCATACTTCATGCACTGCCACAGCAGAGCTGACAGGACCCCATAAAACCTGATCAACCCTATTAGAATCTGTAGGAATACGGGATAAGCTATCAGTCTTCCTCATTTAAGGAGAGCCTATTGGAGAATGTGCCTTGTATCACTAACTATGTATCTCTTGCGTTCACTCTCTCTCCGTTCAAATGGACCTGTAGTAGACTCACTGGAGAGAGAGGGCTAGAGGGATGAAGGGAGACATTATTATGGGGAGTGTATTCTCTCACAGCCTCTCTTAGTGAGGGGGGAGGGAAGGTGAGGCGGAGAAGGAAGAGTCTTAGTGTTAATATGTAGGACTTATTCTCTCTCCAGTCACACACTGGCCTGCACTGATGGGCAATGGCCTCAACCAGCCACTCTGCTCACCCACCCACCCGCCAACAGAACAGACTGAAAACACTGTCATCAACTCACACTGGAGACCACTTAAGAGTGTATAATATAATATGCACAGTGAATAGCACAGTGGGTATGTTTATGCCTGAATGTGCATGAGTATGTGTTGACCTACCCTGCAGAGGTCTTCTTCATTTTGGCACAGAGCAGCAGGTCTGTAAAGAGGAAGACGTGACGCAGTTTCCTGGAACCCTCCAACATCTCCACCAGGAAACCATCCTTCACCAGCTGACGAGCCTACCAGGGAGAGAAACTCCATGACATCACTTCCTGTGGCACGCACTGCACGGGGCAGCTAACCTAGCTGTAAACATTCACTTCCTGTTCTGAGCCCTGGGCCTAGTCTGAGGGATACTGCCTATCACACACACACACACAGTTAAAGAGACAGGATGTACTGTAGGAGGTATAGATCAGAGTTCAGCAATATGAAAGAACATCACTTGGTGTCTATATTTTCTTGCTGTCTACATTCTCCATGACAGTTGTGTCAATCATCAGCTAAATAAGCCACTTAGAACTCAAAACACTGCCCCCTTTCCCTCTCTGCATCTGTCCATCTCTAGCGAGCCAACTAGGAAACCTAAAATAAGGCCGAGCTAAACCAGAACTGGAGGAATCGGAAAAGGGTGAGCCAAAGAGGGCAGAGACAGTTTTTAATTTCTGGTAGCAGACAGACAATGAATGGAGAACTGACAGGGAGGCTAAAAACTGAACTGACTGAATGGAATAGGGATAGAGAGAGAGGGATAGAGGGAGAGCGAGGAAGAGATGGGAGGAGAGAGGTATAGAAAGAGAGGGGTGGAGGGAGGAAAGCAGAAAGGAGGGGGGTTAGAGATGGAGGGAGAAAGGAGGAGAGGGGGAGAGAGCGAAAGAGGGAAGAAGGATGGGAGAGAGGAAGGACTTAGCAGGCAGAGAATGTAAAAAGCCTAAACTCAGAGAGGAGCATTAAGAGGAGAAAAACAGGGGGGAAATGATAGAACGAAACAAAGGTAGTGTTAGAAAAAGGGAGAGAGAGAGATAGATAGAGGAGAGGCGGCTGGTAATGAAGAGACTGAGGATGAGGGCAGGAGGAGGAGAGACACTGTCGATTTCTTTGACCCCAAAACACAATTCACAAATACATTGACACACTTCCCCAAGGTTACAACATGAATTGCTGAAAAGCATTAGGTAGTCTGTTACAATGGTGTGTGAGAGTGTGTGAGACCCCACCTCTCCTTTAGGCGTGGTGATGGCTGTCCTGCGGGGGTCGATCTCTTCGTTGATGGAGGACAGGAAGTTCTGGGAGATCCTCAGAGCGTCCTGCAGCAGGGGGAAGTCTGGGTGGTCCTTAGGGGTGTGCTTCAGCAGGTCCTACAATACACACAGAGAGACCATTAGATATTACACACGCCGGGGATATCGCAATGCAACTCTCAAATAGTCACAGAGACCTCAATTTAAAAACATTGAGACCCCCATCCATTCAAATGTTTGTCTAAGGACAGTCAATGTGCAGGTGTTTTTAAACCTATAATACCAGATCTACTTAACCATTTTGATGAATTGGACTATTTGGATGTTTGGCTGGGTTTTCTAACAAATCTTTTCCTCTCATAAAAGCATATGATAATTTCTCCTTGATGGAACACTGGGCAAAACAAATTATTTTACTTTTAAAGTGCTACCTAATGGCTGAGACATTAGCAATGTGGAGGCAGACTATCTTATTATCTCAGCGTAACTAAAATGCTTTTTTCAGAGGAGCGTGTGAAAGAAAAGCCAATTGGCTGATTTATGCCTTGTCAGCACACCTCAATTTATTGTGACAACCTCTGGAAGGTTGAGCAGATGGTACAGTACATGTCTTTGTACAGTAAATGAGAGACAATAATACAGAAAATTTCACGTCTGTGGCTGTGCCCCAAATGGCACCATATTCTCTATATGCAGTTGAAGTCTGAAGTGTACATACACTTTAGCCAAATACATTTAAACTCAGTTATTCACAATTCCTGACATTTAATCCTAGTAAAAATTCCATGTCTTAGGTCAGTTAGGATCACCACTTTATTTTAAGAATTTGAAATGTCAGAATAATAGGAGAGAATGACTTATTTCAGCTTTTATTTCCTTCATCACATTCCCAGTAGGTCAGAAGTTTACATACACTCAATTAGTATTTGGTAGCATTGCCTTTAAATTGTTTAACTTGGGTCAAATGTTTCAGGTAGCCTTCCACAAGCTTCCCACAATAGTTTGGGTGAATTTTGGCCCATTCCTCCTGACAGAGCTGGTGTAACTGAGTCAGGTTTGTAGGCCTCCTTGCTCGCACACGCTTTTCAGTTTTGCCCACAAATTTTCTATGGGATTGAGGTCAGGGCTTTGCCATTTTAGCAGAAATTTGGAAGTACGCTTGGGGTCATTGTCCATGGAAGACCCATTTGCAACCAAGCTTTAACTTCCTGACTGATGTCTTGAGATGATGTGGATATATTGAAGCAACATTTTCCTACCTCATGATTCCATCTATTTTGTGAAGTGCAACAGTCCCTCCTGCAGCAAAGCACCCCCACAACGTGATGCTGTCACCCGCGTACTTCACGGTTGGGATGGTGTTCTTCGGCTTGCAAGCCTCCTCATTTTTCCTCCAAACATAACGATGGTTATTATGGCCAAACAGTTATATTTTTGTTTAATCAGACCAGAGGACATTTCTACAAAAAGTACAATCTTTGTACCCCATGTGCAGTTGCAAAATGTAGTCTGGCTTTTTTATGGCAGTTTTGGAGCAGTGGCTTCTTCCTTGCTGAGCGGCCTTTCAGGTTATGTTGATATAGGACTCGTTTTACTGGGGAAATAGATACTTTTGTACCCGTTTCCTCCAGCATCTTCACACGGTCCTTTGCTGTTGTTCTGGGATTGATTTGCACTTTTCACACCAAAGTACGTTCATCTCTAGGAGACAGAACGCATCTCCTTCCTGAGCGGTATGAGGGCTGCGTGGTCCCATGGTGTTTATACTTGCGTACTGTTGTTTGTACAGATGAACGTGGTACCTTCAGGCGTTTGGAAATTGCTCCCAAGGATGAACCAGACTTGTGGAGGTCTACAAATTTGTTTCTTTTGATTTTCCCATGATGTGAAGCAAAGAGGCAATGAGTTTGAAGGTAGGCCTTGAAATACATCCACAGGTACACCTCCAATTGACTCAAATGATGTCAATTAGCCTATCAGAAGCTTCTAAAGCCATGACATCTTTTTCTGGAATTTTCCAAGCTGTTTAAAGGCACAGTCAACTTAGTGTATGTAAACTTCTGACCCATTGGAATTGTGATACATTGAATTATAAGTTAAATAATCTGTCTGTAAACAATATTTGGAAAAATGACTTGTGTCATGCACAAAGTAGATGTTCTAACCGACTTGCCAAAACTATAGTTTGTCAACAAGACATTTGTGGAGTGGTTGAAAAACGAGTTTTAATGACTCCAACCTAAGTATGTAAACTTCCAACTTCAACTGTATATTGCACTATGGGCCCTGGTCAAAACCAATGGGCCCTGGTCAAAAGTGCACTAAATAGAAAACAGGGTGCCATTTGGAACGCAGGCCATTTCTTTGATTTGCATGATCTGGCCTGACCTTTGTTTGTAGGAAACTAACTGGTGTTTGTTTAGCTTCCACTAGCTTTATGTAAAACATATTCATGAAATGCACTGGAAGCTAGACTGGAGGAGACGTCTAGGCATCTCTGCTTGCTCTGTGGGCGGCTTCCGCTTTCCACTTGGTTGAAGCCCATCAAAGGAGAGTATATTATTTCTAACAGCATGTCATGTTGATAAACCGTGCAGAGGAAAGGTATACGCTTGGCAAATGGAATGGAACACTTCCTCTAAGCAGCAGAAGGCAGTTTGACTTTGCAGGTGGATCCAGAACCAAGCTGCATTGTTGCTTTCCAGTTAAATTCCTCCCAGCTCCATCACTGTGTTTCTCATGACTACACAACGTGACAGCACTAACTCTTAATCCCTGATGTGTATCCATCTTGTCCTATCTATTCAAACTTGCTCTACGTTGTGGTCCCCTATGATCCAATCTTATCATTTGTCTCTGGGCAGATCAGGAATCCCTCATGGCTGTACCACGTGTGTGTACTCACATGAAGAACCAGTGTGCTTCTGGTCACACGGTCAATCGGCTTGTACAGGAGAGCTGTGGGAAAGGACAAGAAGAGGGCACTCAGTTTGGTTTGGCACGCACACAGGCACACACACAAACACAATGCAGAAAAACACAAGTCAAAAAGCCTATTACATGCTTGGCTGGGCACAAGTTTCCTGCGGTAGGGGGCAGACAATTCTATCATTCACAATGTCAGGTGTCTGCTAACCTGCAGAGACGGACACACACAGACACTAATGTCATTCCCTCTAAGCTCTGTTATTATTATCAGGATGAACTTCCTGACCCGGTCTACATTTCTCGTTCTCACACCGCTCCTGAAATGATATATCACACACTCAGTCGCTCGCTCTCACACACTTGCAGCCCTTTGGCTCAACTTCACAATGATAGACTCTGCTTGGTAACAGGGCTTACGTAATCCCTTGTCGGGTTCTCTCTCACACACACACACACACGCACACACACACACACACACACACACACACACACACACAACCTGTCAAAAGTTTGGACACTCATTCCAGGGTTTTTCTTTATTTTTAATATTTTCTACATTGTAGAATAATAGTGAAGACATCAAAACTATGAAGTAACACATATGGATTAATGTAGTAACCAAAAAATGTGTTAAACAAATCAAAATATATTTTAGACTCTTCAAAGTAGCCACTTTCCCATGATGGACTGTCGTTTCTCTTTGCTTATTTGAGCTGTTCTTGCCATAATATGGACTTGGTCTTTTACCAAAGAGGGGTATCTTCTGTATACCACCCTTACCTTGTCACAGCACCACTGATTTGCTCAAATGCATTAAGAAGGAAAGAAATTACACAAATTAACAAGGCACACCTGTGCAAAGCTGTCATCAAGATAGCAAAGCTGTCATCTCATATATAAAATATATATTGATTTGTTACTACATGAATCCATGTGTGTTATTTCATAGTTTTGATGTCGTCAAAGCTGTCAACCCTGGAATGAGCAGGTGTCCAAACTTTTGACTGGTACTGTACATAGACATGCACAAGCACACACAGTGTCTTCATAGACAGCCTGTTTAACATGCAGTGAATCTCCAGCCTCGCAGCACTCTGAGCAGCCTTATTGGTTACATAGCAGTTTGCTTCCATTGCAGATTTACTCTGCTACTACGCAAACTTGTGCTCCAAATCACATTTCTATCCTAAACTTCTCTTAAATATGTCTCTGTCTCTTTCTTCTTCCTCTCCTTCTCTCACATCTCAGGAGCCAATCCCGTTACCAACCAGATCTGTGACACTAAGCTGATATCCCAGGAGGCTTTGCAGTGGAGACAGAAAGAGAGATGTGTTGTGACAGACTGGGTGAGAACCGAGAGAGAGATTGCAAGATGGAGAAAAAGATACAGGAGAATATGCTAAAAAAGCCCCTGTTGACATGTTGACTGAACATCCTAAGCTTTGATAATGAGCTGCTTATGATCTCTGACTAACACTTCACTTACTTATTCTCCCCCTCCCCAAAAAACTCCCAGCTCCTGCTTTGTACTGACTCAGCCTTCGTCTCAGTTTCTTCATCTCCAAGGACTCAGGAACTCTGCAGTGCAGACAGAAGCACAGCTCAAAGTCCAGCAGCAAAGAGAGGAAAGAGAGGAGATGACAGAGGAGGAGAGGAATGAGGGCTGCTGATTAGAGGAGTGATGGAGAAGTGAGGGCTGCTGATTATAGGTAACCAATAGAGCTTCACAGTGGGGTGCCTGTGATGGAACCCTCAAGGTCACTGTGACAACCTGACGGACAGCTCCTCCTCAGTAACCAGGGTGTCAATGTGGGTGAAAGCCAATCAGCAGTCCTGGATATAGAACACTGAGACATGGCTTAGATAGAGAGACCTCTGCCAGTCCAGCTACCTGACTGGGCTGAACTGATCAATGCCCTCATCCAATGTGCCAACTCAGAGAGAGGGAGAAGAGCGGGCACTGAGAGGGGTGTACAAAAACTAAAATTGTGAGGGAGAGATAAAGTATGGGGGAGAGAGAGAGACAGGGGAGACAGAGGTATGGAGCGAGAGATAGTGGAGGTGTGAAACACTTAGAAATGAGCACAGGATTCATTGTGAGTAACAGTCATATTGAATAAATCCAACAGGTGTTATTGAATATGAAAAGGTCATATGGTGTGGGTGATAGGTCAGACCAATAACAGTGATCTCATCCTGTCCTGGTAATAAAGCCAGTGATCTAGACTGTGATCTGGTCTGGGCAGTCCAACAGGAGTGGGAGGACAGGCTTGGCTGGCAGACTAAAATAACTTGGACAACATTGTGGGTGGATAGCGAAGCTCCACCCAGTGTGGTGCCGACCCTATGGGTTGAATTCACACATCAGTGAAACTCCAATACATTTCTGTTGGACCACCAATCAGTGTCTTCCTCTACTCAACCACTACACATGAGAGGGGGAATCAGAGATGGGGGGACAGAGAGTGGAGAGAGAAGGAAGGACAGAAAGTGGAGAGAGAAGGAGAGCCGAGAGTGGAGAGAGAAGGAAGGACAGAAAGTGGAGAGAGATGGAGGGACAGAGAGTGGAGAGAGAAGGAGGGACAGAGAGTGGAGAGAGATGGAGGGACAGAGAGTGGAGAGAGATGGAGGGACAGAGAGTGGAGAGAGATGGAGGGACAGAAAGTGGAGAGAGAAGGAAGGACAGAAAGTGGAGAGAGAAGGAGGGACAGAGAGTGGAGAGAGAAGGAGGGACAGAGAGTGGAGAGAGAAGGAAGGACAGAAAGTGGAGAGAGAAGGAAGGACAGAAAGTGGAGAGAGAAGGAGGGACAGAGAGTGGAGAGAGAAGGAGGGACAGAGAGTGGAGAGAGAAGGAGGGACAGAAAGTGGAGAGAGATGGAGGGACAGAGAGTGGAGAGAGATGGAGGGACAGAGAGTGGAGAGAGAAGGAGGGACAGAGTGGAGAGAGAAGGAGGGACAGAGAGTGGAGAGGAGGGACAGAGAATGGAGAGAGAAGGAGGGACAGAGAGTGGGGAGAGAAGGAGGGACAGAGAATGGAGAGAGGAGGGACAGAGAGTGGGGAGAGATGGAGTGTCCATTATCATATCTATTCTCTCTCCGTCTCTCCCTCTCCGTCTCTCCCTCTCCGTCTCTCCCTCTCCGTCTCTCCCTCTCCGTCTCTCCCTCTCCGTCTCTCCCTCTCCGTCTCTCCCTCTCCGTCTCTCCCTCTCCGTCTCTCCCTCTCCGTCTCTCCCTCTCCGTCTCTCTCTCCGTCTCTCTCTCCGTCTCTCTCTCTTCTACTGTGTTTGTGCTGCTATCAGACTCACAGCCGATCTAGCCAGGGAGGACAATCTCTCCACAACTTCACACCGACACCGGCTATGCAAAGAGAAGTGTAAACACAACCGCATATGCAAAACACACAGATACTGTATGCACACACACGTCTACCACATGTCAGAGGAAGGCCCAAAAAATTTTTTAAAGACTCCAGTCACCCTAGTCATAGACTGTTCTCTCTACTACCGCACGGTAAGCGGTACCGGAGCGCCAAGTCTAGGTCCAAAAGGCTCCTTAACAGCTTCTACCCTCAAGCCATAAGACTGCTGAACAATTAATTAAATGGCCACCCGAACTATTTACATTGACACCTCTGCCCCCTTTGTTTTTATACTGCTACTACTTGCTGTTTATTATCTATGCATAGTCACTTCACCCTACCTACATGTACAAATTACCTCAACTAACCTGCATCCCAGCACATTGACTCGGTACCACCTGTGTATATAGCCTCGTTATTGTTATTTAATTATGTCACTTTTATTTATTTTGTATTATTGTTTATTTTAGTTTATTTAGTATATATTTTCTTAACTCCATTTTCTTAAAACTACATTGTTGGATAAGGGCTTGTAAGTAAGCATTTCACGGTAAGGTCCACACCTGTTTTATTCGGCGCATGTGACAAATACAACTGGATTTGATACAACTTGATTTAGATTAGATTAGAGGCAGGAGTAGGAAAGATGTAGTCTTTGTCAGCAGAAATGAGAGGACAGAGAGAACGTGTCCAGAGACGAGAGCAGCGACGGTCTTTACCCAGAATAGAAAACAGCTCATTATCTAACCGCCACCCGGCTACATCTAAGACACTGGCTGTCACACACACCACATTACAACACAGTCGGAGTAGCAGTAGAATCTCCATCTCACACTTCCCCCTCTGCCCATCTCCAACACCCATAGAGAGAGTCAGACATCTCCAACACCCATAGAGCGAGTCAGACATCTCCAACACCCATAGAGAGAGTCAGACATCTCCAACACCCATAGAGAGAGTCAGACATCTCCAACACCCATAGAGCGAGTCAGACATCTCCAACACCCATAGAGCGAGTCAGACATCTCCAACACCCATAGAGAGAGTCAGACATCTCCAACACCCATAGAGAGAGTCAGACATCTCCAACACCCATAGAGAGAGTCAGACATCTCCAACACCCATAGAGAGAGTCAGACATCTCCAACACCCATAGAGAGAGTCAGACATCTCCAACACCCATAGAGAGAGTCAGACATCTCCAACACCCATAGAGAGAGTCAGACATCTCCAACACCCATAGAGAGAGTCAGACATCTCCAACACCCATAGAGAGAGTCAGACATCTCCAACACCCATAGAGAGAGTCAGACATCTCCAACACCCATAGAGAGAGTCAGACATCTCCAACACCCATAGAGAGAGTCAGACATCTCCAACACCCATAGAGAGAGTCAGACATCTCCAACACCCATAGAGAGAGTCAGACATCTCCAACACCCATAGAGAGAGTCAGACATCTCCAACACCCATAGAGAGAGTCAGACATCTCCAACACCCATAGAGAGAGTCAGACATCTCCAACACCCATAGAGAGAGTCAGACATCTCCAACACCCATAGAGAGAGTCAGACATCTCCAACACCCATAGAGAGAGTCAGACATCTCCAACACCCATAGAGAGAGTCAGACATCTCCAACACCCATAGAGAGAGTCAGACATCTCCAACACCCATAGAGAGAGTCAGACATCTCCAACACCCATAGAGAGAGTCAGACATCTCCAACACCCATAGAGAGAGTCAGACATCTCCAACACCCATAGAGAGAGTCAGACATCTCCAACACCCATAGAGAGAGTCAGACATCTCCAACACCCATAGAGAGAGTCAGACATCTCCAACACCCATAGAGCGAGTCAGACATCTCCAACACCCATAGAGAGAGTCAGACATCTCCAACACCCATAGAGAAAGTCAGACATCTCCAACACCCATAGAGAGAGTCAGACATCTCCAACACCCATAGAGAGTCAGACATCTCCAACACCCATAGAGAGAGTCAGACATCTCCAACACCCATAGAGAGAGTCAGACATCTCCAACACCCATAGAGAGAGTCAGACATCTCCAACACCCATAGAGAGAGTCAGACATCTCCAACACCCATAGAGAGAGTCAGACATCTCCAACACCCATAGAGAGAGTCAGACATCTCCAACACCCATAGAGAGAGTCAGACATCTCCAACACCCATAGAGAGAGTCAGACATCTCCAACACCCATAGAGAGAGTCAGAGATGGAGAGAGAGATGGAGAGAGAGAGAGAGCGGCGCAGAGCACACACACATGGAAGCCTTGCCTACCGAAGCGTCCCACTGCACACACAAGCAAAAGAAGCAGGGTTACAGAGTCTTAACTTCTTGCGGACCATTGGGACGCTACCGTCCCACCTGGCCAACATCTGGTGAAATTGCAGAGCGCCAAATTCAAATTACAGAAATCGTAATATTAAACATTCATGAAAATACAAGTGTCATACATAATTCAAAAGCTTAACTTCTTGTTAATCCAGGCGCTTTATCAGATTTCAGAAAGGCTTTACGGCGAAAGCACACCATGCGATTATCTGAGGACAGCGCCCCGCACACAAAAGCATTACATACATTTTCCAACCAAGCAGATGCGTCACAAAAGTCAGAAATAGCGATAAAATAAATCACTTAACTTTGAAGATCTTCATCTGGTTGCAATCACAAGGGTCCCAGCTACATAACAAATTGTCCTTTTGTTTGATAAAGTCCTTCTTTATACCCCCCAAAAAATAAGTTTCAATGGCGCGCTTGACTCAGTAATCAACTGGTTTCCCTCGTTCAAAATGCATACAAAATGAATCCCGTAAGTTACCAATAAACTTCTTCTAAACAAGTCAAACGTTCCTAATCAATCCTCAGGTACCCTATTATGTAAATAAAATATCACATTTAAGACGGAGAATACCGGAGACCATTACCGGAGATAAATAACGAAGTACGTGCACTCACCGGAACGCGCTACAAACACTACAGCCAAAATGGGAGCCACTTAGAAAAATTACAAAGTCTAGCTAATTT
Organism: Salvelinus fontinalis; assembly: GCF_029448725.1. Taxonomy (NCBI): domain Eukaryota; kingdom Metazoa; phylum Chordata; class Actinopteri; order Salmoniformes; family Salmonidae; genus Salvelinus; species Salvelinus fontinalis. The sequence continues at coordinate 25,667,273 of NC_074677.1, read as the reverse complement.
TTCAAAAAATAAGCCTGAAACTCTTTCTAAAGACTGTTGACATCTAGTGGAAGCCCTAGGAACTGCAATCTGGGAGGACTTCCTTTTATATTCCCATTCACAGCCATTGTAATCAGAGGTGAGCTGAAGAAAAAAAACATTCTGGACGGATTCTGGACGGATTGTTCTGTTATACTCATAGACATTATTTGAACAGTTTTGGAATCTTTAGAATGTTTTCTATCCAATACTACCAATTATATGCATACCCTAGCTTCTGGGCCTGAGTAACAGGCAGTTTACTTTGGGCACCTCATTCATCCAAACTTCCGAATACTGCCCCCTAGCCAGAAGAAGTTTTGAAAGCCCAATGCAGCGGTTTTATATCAATATCAAATATTTCTGGGTAACAATTAAGTATCTTACTATAATAGATTTCTATTCAAATGGAGAAAAAAATATTTTTAAGCGAAAAACGATTTATCAAGCAAGAAGTTTGCTAGGACTGTCTAGGAGTGGGGAGGGGCAAACTAAAGACTAGCTGTTATCGGAGAGAGGTTTGGAAATATCTTTGTTATTGGTATATTAACCAATTAAACGCATGGTGCTGTCACCATGGAAAGTCAAAACTCCCGCCCTGTGTAGATTGTATTTTCAACCAGCAACTATTAGGAAATAACACCAATACATTTTTTCCCACACTTTTACAGTGTTAGTTTTATCAGCTGTTGTTAATATTATTTAAAACACAGGAAAAACATAATATTGACTGCACTGGGCATTTAAAAGAGCCATAGCAGCTTCAGTACCTTCAGACACACACATCTAGATCAGAACACATCCATTATATTTAGGTGTGTTTTTCTTACTCTGTAAAATCCACAAAAGTTTTTAGAAGAGTTATTAAAGAACGCATCTCTTTACCTTCCATGGTGACATTCGTGGTACAGTCCTTAGAGTCCTTGGGTCCCTTTACTTTCAGGTTCTGGAAGAAAATGTATGATTTGTGATTACTGGTGTATTACAGTTTTAGCAGTATAGGAATTTAGCAGTATAGTATTAGGGTATCGAAGCAGGACACACGCACACAAACAAACAGACACAAACAGCCTGACTGAGGCAGAGTTGAGCTGAGAGGACTAATGAAGCGGAATGGGGCTGCAGCAGCAAACTGCAGGGCTGGACAAACACACACAACTCCCTATATGAGTACAAATGGCAGCACTCACAACTGATGTAATTTATAGCTGGCTGGCTGGCGTGCGTGCGAGACCAGCACTTACCTCAGAGATCTTCTGGAACTGGGTGTTGGCCTGGCTGCATTTCTCTGCTGTCTCCACCGCTGTCTTGTAGTTGTCAACAAAGGCCTTGTACACCCCCAGCTGGCTGGCCTGGAGCACAGAGGAGCAATATTAACACAGTGGAGAGAGAAAGAGGAGGATGAGGAGGATGATGAGGAGGAGAATGAAAGATGGTATCTGGATGAAAAATAAGTCTAAGTCAAATCAAATCTTATTTGTCACATGTGCCGAATACAACAGTGTAGATGCTTACTTACAAGCCCTTAACCAACAATGCAGTTCAAGAAATAGAGCTAAGAAACGTTTTATTTTATTTAGTAAATATTAATAAAATAACAATAACGAGGCTATATACAGGGGGTAACGGTACCGAGTCAATGTGCGGGGCTACAGGTTAGTCGAGGTCATTTGTACATGTAGGTAGGAGTAAAGTGACTATGCATAGATAATGGACAACGCATATCAACAGTGAAAAAACAAATGGGGGGGGGGGGTCAATATAAATAGTCCAGGTAGCCATTTGATTAATTGTTCAGTAGTCTTATGGCTTGAGGGTAGAAGCTGTTAACTTCTTAAGAGCCTTTTGGTCCTAGACTGCTTGCCGTGCGGTAGCAGAGAGAACAGTCTATGATTTGGGTGACGGGAGTCGTTGACATTTTTCTAGCCTTCCTCTGACAGCACCTAGTATAGAGGTCCTGGTTGGCAGAAAGCTTGGCACCAGTGATGTACTGTGCCATCCAAACTACTTTCTGTAGCGCCTTACAGTCAGATGCCGAGCAGTTGCCATACCAGGCGACGATGCTCTCGATGGTGCAGCTATTGAACTTTTTGAGGATCTGGGGACCCATGCCAAATCTTTTCAATCTCCTGAGGGAGAAAAGGCTTTGTCGTGCCCTCTTCATGACTGTTTTGGTGTGTTTGGACCATGATATTTTGTTGGTGATGTGGACACCAAGGAACTTGAAACTCTCGACCCGCTCCACAACAGCCCCGTTGATGTTAATGAGGGCATGTTCGGCCCGCCTTTCCTGTAGTCCACAATCAGCTCCTTTGTCTTGCTCACATTGAGGGAGAGGTTGTTGTCCTGGCACCCCACTACCAGGTCTCTGACCGCGTCCCTATAGGATGTCTCATCGTTGTCGGTGATCAGGCCTACCACTGTTGTGTCGTCAGCAAACGTAATGATGGTGTTGGAGTCGTGTTTGGCCACGCAGTCGTGGGTGAACAGGGATCAGCGTTGAGGATCAGCGTGAGTGCTGCCAATTTCATCAGTTGTGAGTGCTGCCATTTGTACTCATATAGGGAGTTGTGTGTGTTTGTCCAGCCCTGCAGTTTCCTAGTGTTGAGGTTCAGTGTGGCAGATGTGTTGTTGCTCCTGGGGGGGGCATTCAGGAAGTCCAGGATCCAGTTGCAGAGGGAGGTGCTGAGTCCCAGGGTCCTTAGCTTAGTGATGAGGTTTGTGGGCACTATGGTGTTGTACTGAGCTGCGCTGTAGTCAATGAATAGCATTCTCACATAGGTGTTCCTTTTGTCCAGGTGAGAAAGGGCAGTGAGGAGTACGATTGAGATTGCATCATCTGTGGATCTGTTGGGGCAGTATGCGAATTGGAATGGGTCTAGGGTGTCCGGCATGATGGTGTTGATGTGAGCCATGACCAGCCTTTCAAAGCACTTCATGGCTACAGATGTGAGTGCTACGGGGCGCTAATCATTTAGGCAGGTTACCTTCGCTTCCTTGAGCCCAGGGACTATGGTGGTCTGCTTGAAACATGTAGGTATTACAGACTCGGTCAGGGAGAGGTTGAAAATGTCAGTGAAGACACTTGCCAGTTCCACTCCTAAATGAACCTTCCGTATTCTACAGTTATAACTCCCTATTGTATACCCACGACTGGAGAAGGGTATTGGATAATACAATTCAACTCCCTCTAAGAGGAAGCCAATCAGATTGCTATACACTCCACTGGGATTCTCTGCCTCTAACCCTATTACAGGGGCTGAGTCACTGGCTTACTGGTGCTCTTTCATGCCGTCCATAGGAGGGGTGCGTCACTTGAGTGGGTTGAGTTACTGACGTGATCTTCCTGTCTGGGTTGGCGGCGCCCAACATCTAGGCCATGTTCTGTTATAATCTCCACCCGGCACAGCCAGAAGAGGACTGGCCACCCCTCATAGCCTGGTTCCTCTCTCAGTTTCTTCCTAGGTTTTGGCCTTTCTAGGGAGTTTTTCCTAGCCACCGTGCTTCTACACCTGCATTGCTTGCTGTTTGTGGTTTTAGGCTGGGTTTCTGTACAGCACTTCGAGATATTAGCTGATGTACGAAGGGCTATATAAAATAAACTTGATTTGATTTGATTTAAAGCTACAGCTTGCTATACAGTGTAAAGATGCTCCTCTCTCTCCACCCCATCCTCTCTCCTCCCCTCCCCTCCCCATCCTCTCTCCTCCACCCCTTCCCATCCTCTCTCCTCCCCCCTCCCCATCATCTCTCCTCCCCATCCTCTCTCCTACCCCCTCCCCATCCTCCCCCCTCCTCATCTCTCTCTTCCCCCCCTCTCCCCCCAATCCTCTCTCGTACCCCCTCTCTCCTCCCCTCCCCATCCTCTCCCCCCAATCCTCTCTCGTACCCCCTCTCCCCTCCCCTCCCCCCATTCCTCTCTCGTACCCCCTCTCTCCTCCCCTCCCCCCCCCCCCCTTCTCTACAGCCTCCACATGATGAATAAATGCTTAGGGTGGGGACAGACATCCCATCTCAGTATGGAGCGAAGTTCACCATGCATGTAGACCAATCATCTCATTATGGTCACTTTTTACCTTGTGACAGGTAGAGCTACATTTGCTGCAGCACATGTAATATAAATACCAAATGCGCAACTAATTTACCCATCTCCATCTGGCTTTCAGGGTCAACTTGTTGTTTTTTTGTAAATATATATATTTTATTCCAGCTGCAGAGTTTTAAAGCAGATTGATATACAGTATAGGCCTGTATATAGATGTCCTAGCCTACCTCTTTCGGGTAATAAATGCAATGCAGTATTAGCCTTATATTTAGCTAATTAATGGTGGGTTATCCATAATAAGTGTTTAACTTCTAGCCTCTGGCTCTTGGGTAATACGCAAGCACCTGTGCTCCGATGGCCTCTCCTTAACCTGTTGGGGATGGGGGCGCTGTTTAGACTATTTATGCTAATGTGGCTAATTTTTTAAACGGCTTCCCACAAAATCCTTGATCGTACAATATGCATATTATTATTATTATTGGATAGAAAACAGTCTATAGTTTCTATAGGAGTTGAAATTTTGTCTCTAAGTGGAACAGAGCCCATTCTACAGCAATTTCCCTGACATGGAGTCAGATTTGAGAAACGTTGGCCACTTTTCTGAAGTCATTTAAAAGGGCTCTGTCGTTGCTATGACTATACGGACACTTCTTACGTCTTCCCCTGGATGCCTTTACGTGATGACGATTCCAACGGGCTCGATTGCTCGTTCACAGGCCCTACAAATGAAAAAAACCTTTAGCTAGCAAGTCTTTTCTTGCTGCGTAACGCGCGTGGAAGACACCGACCCTCTCCTGTTCCAAGCGTTAGTTTAGCCTGTTATATTTCTCCGGTCATCTTTTCACTCGTTATAGGAGTTACAAACATCACAAAGTAGTTAATTTAAAGCGTTTTATAGCAATTTATATCCGTTTAGTGCGATTTTGGGACATTTATTTTTGCAACGATGTGAAAAGTTGGGCACGCTTTTCAGTTCATCCCGAACGTAGTTGACATTTCCACATGGCAAGAGGACAGCTTTCCACCAAAAGACGATTTCTCCCAAGAAAGGATCCTTTGCCCAAGATACTGATGGAAGAACAGCTCAAGGTAGGACATTTTTATTATGATAAATCGTGTTTCTGTCGAAACATTTTAGTGGCTTAGGACGCCATGTTTTTTGACGTAGCTTCGCTTGGCGCAAACTGTATTGAAAAGTAAGGATAAATTAAAAAATGTAATAACGCAATTGTATTAAGAATTAAATTGTCTATCAATCCCTGTCCACCCTATATTTTTTAGTCACGTTTATGAGTATTTATGTATAAGAGTAGATCACTGTCTAAGTGGCGCAAGGACGTTTTCTTTACCAGCTTGTCTACATTTCACATTGTCTAACCATGATTTTGGTGGCTAAATATAAACATTTTCGATCAAACTGTATATGCATGTTGTAATGTGATGTTACAGGAGTGTCATCGGAAGAATTCTGAGAAGGTTAGTGAAAAAATTAATATCTTTTGGCGATGTTGACTTTTATCGCTCACTTTGGCTAGAATCAATGCTGGGCTGCTAATTGCTATGTGCTAAGCTAATATAACGATTTATTGTGTTTTCGCTGTAAGACACTTAGAAAATCTGAAATATTGTCTGTATTCACAGGATCTGTGTCTTTCGATTCGTGTATGCTGTGTATTTTTACGAAATGTTTGATGATTAGTAGTTAGGTAAACACGTTGCTCATTGTAATTATTCTAGTCCATTTGTGATGGTGGGTGCAATTGTAAACTATGCCATATACCTGAAATATGCACTTTTTTCTAACAAAACCTATCCCATACCATAAATATGTTATCAGACTGTCATCTAATGAGTTTTTTTGTTGGTTAGGGGCTATAAATATCTTAGTTTAGCCGAATTGGTGATGGCTACTGGTGTTGGTGGACAAATAAAAGATGGTGGATTATGCTAATGTGTTTTTAGGTAATAGATGTACATCTTTACATATTGTGTCTTCCCTGTAAAACATTTTAAAAATCGGAAATGTTGACTGGATTCATAAGATCTGTGTCTTTCATTAGCTGTATTGGACTTTAATGTGTGAAAGTTAAATATTTAAAAAAAATATTTTTTTTGAATTTCGCGGCACTGGTTTTTCAGTGGGGGGGGGGGGGGGGTGCCGCTAGCGCCACGCTGATCCTAGACAGGTTAAAAAACACTCCTTAAAAAACACTCCTTAACTCTTGGAGTCCCAGGCAGGAACAGCTAGACTAGAATAGCTTGCTGTACATTATTTATTTAGCATTTCTTATACCAACAGACTATTTGAAGAGGGATGCAACCTCTTGTTTTCTGAATGTTTAATACAGCAGCCAATAGAACTCAGGGGTAGTTTGAAAGAAGAGCGAACATGCGATGGCAGTAGGCTATAGCAGTTATTTATTCAGACCCATAACCATTCAATCTTCATGAAGAGACGTGAAAGCCTTCCTCATCTAATTCTAGTCCTATATTATTCAAGGATGTCATTAGAATAATGAAGATAAGAACAACAAAACGTATTTAACTGTTGAAAGCGAGGAAGGAATGAAGCAACAAAAGAGAGAGAGGAGGAAGGCTAATAACATTAGGGGAAATATTATGAAAGGCTACAGTGCATTCGGAAAGTATTCAAACCCCTTCCCTTTTTCCACATTTTGTTACGTTACAGCCTTATTCTAAAATGGATTAAATCGCCCCCCCCCCCTCATCAATCCCCATAATCACCTTACCCCATAATAACAAAGAATTTTTTTTTTTTTTGAAATTATACAAATAGGCCCTATTATACTTCTAAATTAAAATCTAATTCGCTAGCCTATACTTGTAACTTTGTAAGCTGCATGTGCCGCACCAGAATCGCACGTTCTCTTCTTCTGTATCATGGTTTTAAGATGTGCGTAATTCCAGTCTATATAATACAGTATAGTACAATACAGAACTATACAGAACTACAGTTCACATTGAAACAGCTTCATTCAGCTTCATTTCTTTACCCAAGAGAGCATATACAGTGGTTCCTCCTTTAAACGATGCAGCATTCTGTGGCACACCTTGCAGGCTGCTGCAGCATTCTGTGGCACGTTATCTATTTGTCAGCCATTTTTTCTGTAAATGCAAGTTATTGCTAGTTTGACCACCAGAGAGCATCTTTGAGAAGCATTTAATAGTCTTCCATATTGGCATTACCAGAGAATTGAAAACCTTTTTTGTAATAACATAGTATATGGGATTGAAGAAATTTGGCTTAATTAATTACATTAATATTATGGTGTTTCTATTATGTTTTTTTCTTCCTCAGGGTTTCCGTTAGGATGGAATGGAAAATATGGCACTGTACAACATGACGGTCGAGAGTAGGCTACAGCATAAGAGGATTGGAGGATTCTAAATTGTTTGCCTTCATTAGACAACCTTGTTACAATATTTCTGTAAATCAGTGATAATTATTCCCATAGTAATTTGTTATGGATCCACAACTAAATCAACATCTGCATTTTGAAAGACTATTTTCATAATTATTTATTAACGAAAGCATAAAGATGCTGATGAAGAAATACAGTACTGTACAGTATATGCTTTTACATTCGGATAATAAAGCATTTAAAGCATTTTGAAGATATAAGCCACCTGCATTTGTTTATTAGCCTACAATACATACTGTCGTAAACAAGGGAAATATCCTGGAATGAGTAGGTGTGTCCAAACTTTTGACTGGTACTTGTTTAATTTGATTAATATTATGGTTTTTCAATTCCAAGAAAAACCCTCTAGGTTTCCATTAAGATGGAAAGGTAAATATGGTGCTGTACAACGTGACGGTCGGCAGTACAGTACTGGGCTATTTAGCTAAAGAATCCCCGCAGGGCACATGGGGGACCGGGTTCAATTCCCGGACGGGGAGGAAGGAGTAGGCTGTCCTTGTAAATAAGAATTTGTTCTTAACTGACTTGACTAGTTAAATAAAGGTTACACTAAAAGCATAACATTTCTGCACCCTAATTTTCAAATTCTTGTGAATCCAAAACCCAAACGGAGATTAAGTGAAAATAAAAATCTGATTTATTTATCAAGACCAGTCCCCATGCTTGTCTCAGAGCAGCGCGAAACGGTGCTAAAATAGATCTAACTTCTAATGCTCTTCAAATAAATAAGACCTACACCATTTTTAACAGCACATTACTCAACACTAGTGAGACTCATTTCACCTACGGTAGGCCTACAGTATATCTAAAAATATTTTTTTCAATGACGTGACTCTCCGCCAATAATTACATTTAGAGGATTGAGGACTCTATATAAATATATAAGGGGCATTTTCTTTACATTTAGAGGATTGGAGGAATATATTAATATTTAAGGGACATTTTCCGTTAGGATCTGTGAGAATATCTGAGAATATGGTGCTTTTATAAGGTGCTTATATATTTAATTCTAAATTAATTAACAATAATAATCACTTTGTATAAAAAGTTACGATATTTTTGAGATTTTGTTTTCATTAAACCTAGAATGAGCGAGAAAAAGGCAATTCTTGAACATGGGGTGAACATGGAGACTTTCTCAATAATTTGTAAATAAAGCCAGTTTGTTATTTAGAATTATTTATATCTGGAGAAACCTAACTTGATTATTTAGCAGACATCACTTGCTTATATTCAGTCAACACATATCTTAAGAATATCATGGGATATTTTTAACATTTTTGTTTCTCCATGCTTGTCTCAGAGCAGCGGAAACGGTGCTGAAAAAGACGTCCACAGCGGGAAGGCTATGTATTCCGTGCCCACTCCTGGTCTCTCTCTTCGGTTACACATCCTTGGAATAGTTCCAGAGTTCACAGGTGTGCCTGACATGGATTGTGACTCCATGTCGTTCCTCGCCCTTTTCAACACGTCATTCTCCGCCTGACTCTCCACAAATGAGGAGTGTGACTCTCCACAAATGAGGAGTGTGACTCTCCACAAATGAGGAGTGTGACTCTCCACAAATGAGGAGTGTGACTCTCCACAAATGAGGAGTGTGACTCTCCACAAATGAGGAGTGTGACTCTCCACAAATGAGGAGTGTGACTCTCCACAAATGAGGAGTGTGACTCTCCACAAATGAGGAGTGTGACTCTCCACAAATGAGGAGTGTGACTCTCCACAAATGAGGAGTGTGACTCTCCACAAATGAGGAGTGTGACTCTCCACAAATGAGGAGTGTGACTCTCCACAAATGAGGAGTGTGACTCTCCACAAATGAGGAGTGTGACTCTCCACAAATGAGGAGTGTGACTCTCCACAAATGAGGAGTGTGACTCTCCACAAATGAGGAGTGTGACTCTCCACAAATGAGGAGTGTGACTCTCCACAAATGAGGAGTGTGACTCTCCACAAATGAGGAGTGTGACTCTCCACAAATGAGGAGTGTGACTCTCCACAAATGAGGAGTGTGACTCTCCACAAATGAGGAGTGTGACTCTCCACAAATGAGGAGTGTGACTCTCCACAAATGAGGAGTGTGACTCTCCACAAATGAGGAGTGTGACTCTCCACAAATGAGGAGTGTGACTCTCCACAAATGAGGAGTGTGACTCTCCACAAATGAGGAGTGTGACTCTCCACAAATGAGGAGTGTGACTCTCCACAAATGAGGAGTGTGACTCTCCACAAATGAGGAGTGTGACTCTCCACAAATGAGGAGTGTGACTCTCCACAAATGAGGAGTGTGACTCTCCACAAATGAGGAGTGTGACTCTCCACAAATGAGGAGTGTGACTCTCCACAAATGAGGAGTGTGACTCTCCACAAATGAGGAGTGTGACTCTCCACAAATGAGGAGTGTGACTCTCCACAAATGAGGAGTGTGACTCTCCACAAATGAGGAGTGTGACTCTCCACAAATGAGGAGTGTGACTCTCCACAAATGAGGAGTGTGACTCTCCACAAATGAGGAGTGTGACTCTCCACAAATGAGGAGTGTGACTCTCCACAAATGAGGAGTGTGACTCTCCACAAATGAGGAGTGTGACTCTCCACAAATGAGGAGTGTGACTCTCCACAAATGAGGAGTGTGACTCTCCACAAATGAGTGACTCTCCGCCAATACCGCCTGGCTCTGGACCAATGCATCAGCAGTCGCCCGTATCTCTGCCCTCAGATAATGTTAATTTTTCTGATGGTCTGCCTTCAATGACTCCATCTTGGTCTTCAAAGTTTGAATCTCACCCATGAGCACCTTCATCACATGAGCAGAATGGTTCCGCTCTGAGCCCCCATCGATTACAGTGGGCTATGATAGAAACGGTAGATCAATTAAGAATTAAAAGTGACTCCAACACACAAATGCTGTGTACACATTTTAAGAATCTAGCTTAACTAAATAAATTGACTGATGGTCTTTACTGTATGCCGCACATTCTTACATTGCATTTCCAGCGAGACTATTCAAACCATCGACTCACTGATGAATGAAGATGAGCGATCTGCAAAGTCCATATGTAATCTGCTGGATTCACGGCACAACATCAACATCGCTCTAATCACAGTCAGAAGACAGTTGAAGAAACTTGAGTGGACTTATGGAAAGGCTCGGTTAAGACATGTTAAATATATATATTATAATTGTTTTAATTCTCAGAACATCAACCCTGTGCATTCGCTTGTTTTGTACTGTTCTGTAGTTTCGACCCAATGATTTGTCTATTTTTTTCATCTCTACATGTAGGTCTCCTGATTTAAACCCGATCCAACTTGTTTGGCATCAACTGAAAACATTCATCCGTAACTCTGCCAAGCCGACAAGCAAAGATGAACTGGTCCAGGCCATCAAGATGTTTTGGCTACAGAAATTGACGATACAACAACGCAACAAATACATTGATCATCTCAGCAAGGTTTTACCTGTGGTCGTGGAGCTGGGTGGAAGTGCGACTAAAAATGTAGTTTATATAAACATCCGCAATTGAATGTCTTTTTCCTCATTATTTTATTAACAAAAGCATAAAGATGTAGATGAAGAAATACTGTACTGCTGTTTTGAGTTAGAAATGTAACACTTTAGAGTACTTAAGCATCAAATACATTGCAACTTGAGGGATTTTCACAACAGTAGCCGGGATATAAAAAGTCTATTGTCCTGCTAATAGGAAACATTTCATGATGGGCTACACCTGCTACAGTTGTGGAGACACAGCATCATGTTAACATTCCTTATTGTAACCACAATGTCACACATCATTTGTATCTAACTTTCCAATTACTTTAAGAGTTTGGGATTTACAAATGTGCGGTTTTCATTACTAGTTACATTGTTAAAGTTCGAACGAGCAGACTTTTTTTCTTTAAATGATTGTTTTATGTAGGATGCTACATTTTTGACCAGTTGCAATTGTAAGTAGGCCTACTACAAAAAAATCCTACTTGCAGTTGAAGTTGGAAGTTACCATACACTTAAGTTGGAGTCATTAAAACCTGTTTTTCAATCACTCCACAAATTTCTTGTTAACAAACTATAGTTTTGGTAAAACGGTTAGGACTACTTGGATCTACTTTGTGCATGACACAAGTAATGTTTCCAACAATTGTTTACAGACAGATTATTCCACTTATCACAATTCCAGTGGGTCAGAAAATTACATACACTAAGTTGACTGTGCCTTTAAACAGCTTGGAACATTCCAGAAATTTATGTCATGGCTTTTGAAGCTTCTGACAGGCTAATTTACATCATTTGAGTCAATTGGAGGTGTACCTGTGGATGAAATTCAAGGCCTTACCTCTTTGCTTGACATCATGGGAAAATCAAAAAATCTAAATCATCAGCCTGAATTCGAACCAGTGCCTTAGACCGCTGTCTGTCTGTACACATATATTTTTAAATCGGAAAATTAACAATGTCTAGGTAGATATGTGTGTAGGTAGATGTGGAAAGACCGATACAAATGATTTGTTGCAAGTTGGGGGGGTTAACACCTAGCTCAAAGTTGGAAGGGGAGGGGGGGTTTCACACCTAGCTCGGCTATCAGACAATTCTTTAGTAAAAGGTTGAATAGTCTATTGTTCAGCTAATATCCCATCCTGCTATGCTTGTGAAAAACAAATAATACTACTTTTTCCCCTTTCCACGTTAAAGATTCCAATTAATAATTTTTTTCGCCACAATCTGCACCAACCACAATTAATACATTTTGGCACAGGACTTCGGGCTAGAATGTTGAGGGTTCAAAACCTGCTCCCTGCTTGTTTCATTACATTATGCCGGTCTCAGAGCAAATAGCCTGGATTGTTACTCCCATCTCGTTCCTCGCCCTCTTCCACACGTCATTCTCCACCTGAGTGGCTCGCTTGTGGGCGTGCTGGCAGGATGTGCTGTTTTTTATTCTGTATATATGAATTACAAATCAGCCTTTACTTAAATCATGTTTCTAGTCTATTGCATAGTTACAATGTGTAATCATTGATGTCCCAGGAGCAGTAAACACTGTTGAAGTGTATAATTGTAATACATACACGCAGACACAGCATCATTCACAGAATAGAGTTTGATACACCTGGTATTGGATATGACTGGGAAAAAAACTTGCTAATTAGCAATTTTCGTAAATGAACTTTATGACAAAAAAATGCACTTTCGTTTGTCTCTACATTAACTAACATGTTCCTCTCAATTGTAAATGTTTTGCTTGTCTCGTTATGACGTTATAATTACTTACATTTGCTTCCACCATAATGTTTTGTCAGCCATCTTTGCTGAAGAAAGTCACCAGGGCCGGTGGCTCGCGTCAAATTCATCATTGGAACCACTCGATATGATTGGTCATATAAAAACCTTGGGACCCAAATGCATAATGAGTGCTCTAACTCCCCCTTGTGGTGTTCTGGAACAATGAAGCCGTGACGCTGGGTACCTCTAAGTCCCTTGGTGTAAGCTCACAACTTTTAAAGGAGGAACCACGACAGCTAGCTACATCTATGGGAGTTGATGTTTTCTGTTGTGCGTAATTTGCATATATCATATACAGTGCCTTTGGAAAGTACTCGGACCCCGATACAGCCTTATTTTAAAATGTATTAAATAAATAAAAAATCCTCAGCAATCTACACACAATACCCCATAATGACAAAGTGAACAGGGTTTTAGAAATGTTTGCAAATGTATTGAAACCTGGCACCACCCCTACGGTGAAGCATGGTGGTGGCAGCATCAGGCTGTGGGGATGTTTTTCAGAGGCAGGGACTGGGAAACTAGTCAGGATCGAGGGAAATATGAACGGAGCAAAGTACAAATAACCCTTGATGAAAACCTGCTCCAGAGCACTCAGGACCTCAGACAGTCTCTGAATGTCCTTGAGTGGCCCAGCCAGAACCCAGACTTCTCTGGAGAGACCTGAAAAAAGCTGTGCAGCAACTCTCCCCATCCAACCTGACAGAGCTGGATTGGATCTGCAGAGAAGAATGGGAGAAACCCCCAAATACAGGTGTGCCAAGCTTGTAGCGTCATACCCAAGAAGACGATGCTCTAATCACTGCCAAAGGTGCTTCAACAAAGTACTGAGTAAAGAGTCTGAATACTTACATAAATGTGATATTTTTACTTTGTCATTATGGAGTATTGTGTGTAGACTGATGAGGGAAAAAACGATTTAATACATTTTAAAATATGAGTAATGTAACAAAAGGTGTGTGTACGCACGGGTGTACTTTGACTTCTGCTTAATGTCTTCCACTAACATATGTACTAAATGAGTTAACCTATTCATACAGTTACGTAAGTATAATGCACATTACAAATGATTTTATCCAATTTAAAATAGAGATTAAAACATTGCTTCTGACAAAACATTACACAGTCACAAAGGCACAGAACACCATAGTAAGTGGAACACTGTACTAACTGTGAATCACATCAGTGTGCTCTGTCACAGAGTGGTGTTGTATCACGAGGAGCCCTAACTCCTTTAGAGACCTTCCTTATGAGGGACAGAACACTGCTAACCCAATCAGATTAAACGGAAGCCTTCCCTTACGCAATCAGAAGAAACGGCCCCACCCTCTCCACACTCTGGGGATTAATGAGCAGAGTAATGCAGGAAAGAGACTGGACCTAATGTGAGATATTACATCCCATTAACACTCACTCACTGATACTACACTGTCTGCTTACACACAGACAGAGAGAGAGAAGCAGAGGGGGAGAAAGAAAAGACAGGAGGGACATAGGGAGAGGAAGAGGGGGGGAAAGAGTGGAGGAGGGAGGGACACTATTTTAAAGTCCCCTTAATTGAGTCAAGTCAAAACTCTACAGTCCATGAACATTCAAACCTCTGAAACCATGCACCAACGCGCTCATGTGTACCAGCATGGGTACAGCAGTTTGAAAGGGTTTAAAAGGACAGCTCCAGATCCCCTTCATCGTCAACAGAGCACAACACCCCCTGAATGAGAGAAGCGACGTGAAGAGGAGAGACGAAGAGAAAAGAGAAGAGAAGAGGAAAGGAGAAGAGAGAAAAGAGGAGAGAAGAGGAGATGAGATTAAAGAGAAGGAGAGAAGAGAAGGAGAGGAGATAAAAGAGAAGGAGAGAAGAGATAAAAGAGAAGGAGAGAAGAGAAGGAGAGGAGATAAAAGAGAAGGAGAGAAGAGAAGGAGAGGAGATAAAAGAGAAGGAGAGAAGAGAAGGAGAGAAGATAAAAGAGAAGAGTAGGAGCAGACTAGGGACTAATGGCTCGGCAGAACCTGGTCTAATTGAATGTTTATCCTAGAGGGGTATAGACTGTAGATTGAACAGAAGAATAGTTTGAACAGAGGAATGTGATACCACCATATCTACTTGTGCTTCATTTTACTGCAACAAGGTGAATAGTCAGTGATTTTAACAGTGATTTTATTGGAACTAGACTAAGTTGTCCTCCAACTTCCTGTTCTTCAATCCTTCTTGGGACTCACGGGGTGCAGGTTTGTATTACAACGCAGTACTACTAAGGCTGCATTTAGACAGGCAGCCCAAATCTGATCTTTTTTTCACTAATTGGTCATTTGACCAATCAGATCTGAAAAAAAGCTAACGTGAAAAGATCTGATGTCTGCACGCAGCCTAGCACACCTAATTCACTAAATCTAGGGCTTGATAATGAGTTGATGGATTGATAGGTTGATTTGATTGATTGATTGCCAGTCTTACCAGTTTCTTGAAGAGGTGTCCGACTGCGACCTTCTCATCCCACTGTTGTATGTGAGGGAGGAGGGCATCGTAGAACTCCTTGTGGATCTCAAAGATGTCCTGGATCTTATAGAAGATGGTCTCTACCTGCTGTATGGTCAGCACCGGCTGGGACGTGGTGGCTGTCGCCTTCAGGGGGCGCATGGGCTGCACACACACACATTCAGTAGAGAGTTAATATATGTGTAATATGTGTATGTCTGTAAACAAGCACTGACACTTTCAACAGATAAATAATCATTATCCTGGGCAGTGGTCAGCAGATAAATAATCATTATCCTGGGCAGTGGTCAGCAGATAAATAATCATTATCCTGGGCAGTGGTCAACAGTGTAGTCCTTTCGTGACATTAGGGCGCTGCAGCATGACTAAAGACTGGAGAACACAGGACAGCTGGAGGGAAACACCGCTCTGAACAGACCACGATTACAGACCGGAAAAACATCCAAAAACATTGGTAAAAAACGTCTGTGAGCTTTATGTACTACAGTGAGATCACAGCTCTCTGAACTCTTATCTGGACTTGATAAGCCTGGGATCATCCATCTCTTCCCTCCAATCAAAACAGAATCACGTCACCAGGTCAGGTCACTCATCTCCACATCCAGGTTGAAAATCAGTGTCATAACAATAGCATCACTATTCAAAAATGATGAATAAGCTTAGAGTACATCATATTCACAAATGATGATGCTATGGCCGAAATACACTTGTTTTGACCCATTGACATAACCATGAGTTATTCACAGGCTTATGCGGTGTTCAGGTAGGTAACACCACCTTGGCAGGACGAAGCCGGATGGCTTTGTTTTCATTGAGACAGAGGCGGACAGCAGAGTGTCTGTCTGAGCAGAGCAGCGCTGGTGGAGAACCAAACCAGATAAACACAACCACCATTCATGACCATCACCTCTCAACCAGGAAACGGACCCAGACCGTCCGGGCCCACTGGACTTTATCAGGACAAACACACACGTGTCAAACAGCCTCAACCCTAGCACTGCAGGAAGATAAGCATTAGGTTTACAGCTGGGAGGAACCAGGCTCTACTGGAGGTTGGGGAGGTTGTGGTCTTTAAAACCATTCTGACAAACTGGATATTGGACCCTGTTCAGTGCTTAATGTCATGATGTTGCTCATGATGTGATGTAAGAAAGCTGCACTTAACATACATTCCTGCAGAGAGAGACAGGATGTGACATCATGCTGCAGTTGCATCATGCTGCAGTTGCACAGTCATTGTAATTTTCTGTCTCGGGAAACGCTTGGCCTTGTCCTGTTCTAAATGTGACTGACCTCTAACCACTAATAGCACTCCGAGAGATAAGTATTGGGCTTCTTGAAAACACATAGTGCTTTTGGAAACCCAGTCTCCGGTGCGGCTCTAATTGGAGCCACTGGCCTGAGGGGCTAACTCTGTCCTGTACTGTCCCATACAGACAGCACTATTAAGAAGTGCATGTGTGCGTGTGTGTCACCAGTAGCAGAGCCTCCAGCTGGTTGATGTAGATCTCCTCACTGGCCAGGAAGCCAGACAGAACCAGTTTCTTCATCTCCAAACCCTTCTCTATGTGCCCCTGCAGAGAGACAGGAGAGAGAGAGAGAGCGTGCGACAGAGACAGGAGAGAGAGAGAGAGCGTGAGACAGAGACAGGAGAGAGAGAGAGAGCGTGAGACAGAGACAGGAGAGAGAGAGAGAGCGTGAGACAGAGACAGGAGAGAGAGAGAGAGCGTGAGACAGAGACAGGAGAGAGAGAGCGCGACAGAGACAGGAGAGAGAGAGCGCGACAGAGACAGGAGAGAGAGAGCGCGACAGAGACAGGAGAGAGAGAGCGCGACAGAGACAGGAGAGAGAGAGCGCGACAGAGACAGGAGAGAGAGAGCGCGACAGAGACAGGAGAGAGAGAGCGCGACAGAGACAGGAGAGAGAGAGCGCGACAGAGACAGGAGAGAGAGAGAGAGCGAGAGCGAGAGAGAGCGAGAGCGCGACAGAGACAGGAGAGAGAGAGCGCGACAGAGACAGGAGAGAGAGAGAGAGCGAGAGCGAGAGAGAGCGAGAGCGCGACAGAGACAGGAGAGAGAGAGCGCGACAGAGACAGGAGAGAGCGAGAGCGAGCGAGAGAGAGAGCGAGCGAGAGAGAGCGAGCGAGAGAGAGCGAGAGCGAGCGAGAGCGAGCGAGCGAGAGCGAGAGAGCGCGCGCGAGAGAGAGAGAGCGCGCGCGAGAGAGAGCGCGCGCGAGAGAGAGCGCGCGCGAGAGAGAGCGCGCGCGAGAGAGAGCGCGCGCGCGAGAGAGCGCGCGCGCGAGAGAGCGCGCGCGCGAGAGAGAGCGCGAGAGAGAGAGCGCGAGAGAGAGAGCGCGAGAGAGAGAGCGCGAGAGAGAGAGCGCGAGAGAGAGAGCGCGCGCGAGAGAGAGAGCGCGCGAGAGAGAGAGCGCGCGAGAGAGAGAGCGCGCGAGAGAGAGAGCGCGAGAGAGAGAGCGCGAGAGAGAGAGCGCGAGAGAGAGAGCGCGAGAGAGAGAGCGCGAGAGAGAGAGCGCGCGCGAGAGAGAGAGCGCGCGAGAGAGAGAGAGCGCGCGAGAGAGAGAGAGCGCGCGCGAGAGAGAGAGCGCGCGCGAGAGAGCGCGCGAGAGAGAGAGAGCGCGCGAGAGAGAGAGCGCGAGAGAGAGAGCGCGCGAGAGAGAGAGCGCGAGAGAGAGAGCGCGAGAGAGAGAGCGCGAGAGAGAGAGCGCGAGAGAGAGAGCGCGAGAGAGAGAGCGCGCGCGAGAGAGAGAGCGCGCGAGAGAGAGCGCGCGCGAGAGAGCGCGCGAGAGAGAGAGAGCGCGCGAGAGAGGAGAGAGCGCGCGCGAGGAGAGAGAGCGCGCGGAGAGAGAGAGCGCGAGAGAGAGAGCGCGAGAGAGAGAGCGCGAGAGAGAGAGCCGCGAGAGAGAGAGCGCGAGAGAGAGAGCGCGCGCGAGAGAGAGAGCGCGCGAGAGAGAGAGCGCGCGCGAGAGAGAGAGCGCGCGCGAGAGAGAGAGCGCGCGCGAGAGAGAGAGCGCGCGCGAGAGAGAGAGCGCGCGCGAGAGAGAGAGCGCGCGCGAGAGAGAGAGCGCGCGCGAGAGAGAGCGCGCGCGAGAGAGAGAGCGCGCGAGCGAGAGAGCGCGCGAGCGAGAGAGCGCGCGAGCGAGAGAGCGCGCGAGAGAGAGAGAGA
>NC_074677.1:25615197-25644913 GCF_029448725.1 Salvelinus fontinalis | reverse complement strand
GCGAGAGAGAGCGCGCGAGAGAGAGCGAGACAGCGAGAGAGAGCGAGAGAGAGAGAGAGCGCGCGCGAGAGAGAGCGCGCGAGAGAGAGCGAGAGAGAGAGCGAGAGAGCGAGAGAGAGCGAGAGAGCGAGAGAGAGCGCGAGAGAGAGAGAGAGAGAGAGCGAGAGAGAGCGCGCGAGAGAGAGCGAGACAGCGAGAGAGAGCGAGAGAGAGAGAGAGAGCGCGAGAGAGAGAGAGCGCGAGAGAGAGAGAGAGCGCGAGAGAGAGAGAGCGCGAGAGAGAGAGAGCGCGAGAGCGCGAGAGCGCGAGAGCGCGAGAGCGCGAGAGCGCGAGAGCGCGAGAGAGAGAGAGAGAGAGAGAGAGAGAGAGAGAGCGAGAGAGCGAGAGAGCGAGAGAGCGAGAGAGCGAGAGAGCGAGAGAGCGAGAGAGCGAGAGAGCGAGAGAGCGAGAGAGCGAGAGAGAGAGAGACAGAGACAGAGACAGAGACAGAGACAGAGACAGAGACAGAGACAGAGACAGAGACAGAGACAGAGACAGAGACAGAGACAGAGAGAGAGAGAGAGAGAGATGGATGTCAGTCATACATAATACTACATACAGTATGTGAAAACGGTGATGGCAGGGCATGGTGGAGGAAAATGGTTAACTCTGCTGCTTAACTCTGATAGTAAACACATTGGCAGTCAGCTCACAGCCATGTGCACAAACACTGAGTGGGGCCTGTTTCAGAGGATGGAAAGTACTCAAGTCTTGAAGGGAAAAAGCTATACTTGGTGTGTCTGAGCTGTGTATGTAGATTGCATTACTGTTTGTATTTGTTCAAGAGAGTAGAGGTTGACCGATTATGATTTTTCAACGCCGATACCGATTATTGGAGGACCAAAAAAAGCCGATGTTTTATGTATTTATTTGTAATAATGACAATTACAACAATACTGAATGAACACTTATTTTAACTTAATATAATACATAAATAAAATCAATTTAGCCTCAAATAAATAATGAAACATGTTCAATTTGGTTTAAATAATGCAAAAACAAAGTGTTGGAGAAGAAAGTATAAGAGCAATATGTGCCATGTAAAAAAAGCTAACGTTTAAGTTCCTTGCTCAGAACATGAGAACATATGAAAGCTGGTGGTTCCTTTTAACATGAGTCTTCAATATTCCCAGGTAAGAAGTTTTAGGTTGTTATTATAGGACTATTTCTCTCGCCAGCATTTGTATTTCATATACCTTTGACTATTGGATGTTCTTATAGGCACTTTAGTATTGCCAGTGTAATAGTATAGCTTCCATCCCTCTCCTCACCCCCTACCTGGGCTCGAACCAGGAACACATCGACAGCAGCCACACTCGAAGCAGCGTTACCCATGCAGAGCAAGTGGAACAACTACTCCAAGTCTCAGAGCGAGTAACGTTTGAAACGCTATAAGCGCGCACCCCGCTAAATAGCTAGCCATTTCACATCGGTTACACCAGCCTAATCTCAGGAGTTGATAGGCTTGAAGTCATAAAACCCTCAATGCTTGAAGCATTGCGAAGAGCTGCTGGCAAAACGCACGAAAGTGCTGTTTGAATGAATGCTTACGAGCCTGCGGGTGCCTACCATCGCTCAGTCAGACTGCTCTATCAAATCAGACTTAATTATAACATAATAACAAACAGAAATACGAGCCTTAGGTCATTAACTTCTCTGGGGCAGGTGGGATGCAAACGTCCCACCGGCCAATAGCCAGGGAAAATACAGCGAGCCATATTCAAATAACATGATATAAAAATCAAACTTTCATTAAATCACACATGTAAGATACCAAATTAAAGCTACACTCGATGTGAATCCAGCCAACATGTCAGATTTCAAAAAGGCTTTTCGGCGAAAGCATAAGATGCTATTATCTGATGATAGCACAAAAGTAAACAAAGACAGAGAAGCATATTTCATCACTGCAAAGACGACACAAAACGCAGAAATAAAATATAAATCATGCCTTACCTTTGACGAAATTATTTTGTTGGCACTCCAATATGTCCCATAAACATCACAAATGGTCCTTTTGTTCGATTAATTCCGTCGATATATATCCAAAATGTCCATTTATTTGGACCGTTTCATCCAGAAAAACACAGCTTCCAACTTTCGCCAAGTCACTACAAAATATATCAAAAGTTACATGTAAACTTTACCAAAACATTTCAAACTACTTTGGTAATACAACGTTAGGTGTTTTTAAACATTAATAAGCAATCAATTTGAAGACGGGATGATCTGTGTTCAATACAAAAAGAAAACAATCTGACGCAACTTTTTTCGTAACGTGACCCTCATTTACGATAGCCCTACTTCTTCACTACACAAAGGAATAACCTCAACCGATTTCCAAGAACTGGTGACATCCAGTGGAAGCGGTAGGAACTGCAAGCAAGTCCATTAGAAATCTGGTGTCTCTAAAAAACCTAATTGAAAAGACAGTGACATCAAAAAAATACAAATTCTGAATGGTTTGTCCTCAGGGTTTTGCCTGCTACATAAGTTCTGTTATTCTCACAGACATGATTCAAACAGTTTTAGAAACTTCAGAGTGTTTTCTATCCAAATCTACTAATAATATGCATATCTTATATTCTGGGGATGAGTAGCAAGCAGTTGAATATTGGCATGCTATTATTCCCGAAAGTGAAAATGCTGCCCCCTGCCCTCAAGAAGTTTTAATATGGTAGAATCCGGAAACTATCATCTCAAACAAAACGTTTATTCTTTCAGTGAAATACGGAACCGTTCCATATTTTATCTAACGGGTGGCATCCATAAGTCTAAATATTCCTGTTACATTGCACAACCTTCAATGTTATGTCATAATTACGTAAAATTCCGGCAAATTAGTTCGCAACGAGCCAGGTGGCCCAAACTGTTGCATATACCCTGACTCTGCGTGCAATGAACGTAAGAGAAGTGACACAATTTCACGTGGTTAATATTGCCTGCTAACCTGGATTTCTTTTAGCTAAATATGCAGGTTTAAAAATATATACTTCAGTGTATTGATTTTAAGAAAGACATTGATGTTTATGGTTAAGTACACGTTGGAGCAACGACAGTCCTTTTTCGCGAATGCACACTGCATTGATTATATGCAACGCAGGACACGCTCGATAAACTAGTAATATCATCAACCATGTGTAGTTAACTAGTGATTATGATTGATTGATTGATTGTTTTTTATACGATAAGTTTAATGCTAGCTAGCAACTTACCTTGGCTTCTTACTGTATTCGCGTAACAGGCGGGCTCCTCATGAGGCAGGTGGTTAGAGCGTTGGACTAGTTAACTGTAAGGTTGCAAGATTGAATCTCTGAGCTGACAAGGTAAAAATCTGTCGTTCTGCCCCTGAACAAGGCAGTTAACCTACTGTTCCTAGGCCGTCATTGTAAATAAGAATGTGTTCTTAATGAATTGCCTAGTTAAATAAAAGGTGTAAAAAAAAAAAAAAAACGGTGTCCAAAAATACCGATTTCCGATTGTTATGAAAACTTGAAATCAGCCCTAATTAATCGGCCATTCCGATTAATCGGTCGATCTCTACAAGAGAGGCCATTTTTCTTCTGCCCTCGCCTCCCACAATGAGTCATGGGCACTGGCAGGCATAGGGCAGTCGAGTCCAAGTGGAGGTGTTTGTTTTGGCCCTGAAAGACAGTGAGGGAGGAGGTTGAAAGAGAGAATGAGAGGGAGTGTGTGTGTGGACAAGGAGCTGGGCAGGATGAGACACGCCTTCTTAAAGTAGGACCAGGGGAGCTCACCCTGTCTGTTGTCCTCCTTAAAACACAGACCAGGGGAGCTCACCCTGTCTGTTGTCCTCCTTAAAACACAGACCAGGGGAGCTCACCCTGTCTATTGTCCTCCTTAAAAAACAGACCAGGGGAGCTCACCCTGTCTGTTGTCCTCCTTAAAACACAGACCAGGGGAGCTCACCCTGTCTATTGCCCTCCTTAAAACACAGACCAGGGGAGCTCACCCTGTCTGTTGTCCTCCTTAAAACACAGACCAGGGGAGCTCACCCTGTCTGTTGTCCTCCTTAAAACACAGACCATGGGAGCCTTTCAAAACCACACCCACCCAGAGAGCACAATGTCAGTTACAGCCTTAGACAGCTGCTTTTGTGTTTTCAAAGGGCTCAGTTCTGACAATGCAAACCAATATTACAAATGTTAGCCTGTAAGCCAGTTCCTTCCCACTCATGTTGTTCTCAGGGTTGAATGAGCTCATGTAGTTATGTCCATTTAGTTCCTTAAAATCAGTCCGAGTTTTGGTATGAATACTAGTTTGTGTGAAAGGAGAAGAGGAGAACACTCAGTCAGATAGCTTTTATTAATAAAATACTCTGTTTATTGTAATACCAATAATGTCTGGAAAGACAAGTCAAGGGTTAATTTCCCTTTGGGAAACATGATTACATAAAAGGTACAGTTGTTGTATTACTCCAGTCTTGGGGAAGTCCCTCCCAGAAAACTGATATCCTGTTAGCCAATTGTAGAGGCTGTTGAGCTCTCCCATTGATATTACTGTAATGTATTCACATTAAGCCGTGTGAAAACAACGGACTGTGTTCTCCTAACATCTGTAGATGAAACGCTCCAACAGGGTCCAGTAGTAAAATGTACTATTATAGTGTACTGCAGTGGAGGTCGGCGCTGTTCAACATGAGAGGATGAGACATCTCTTTCTCAACATGGCCTTATTTCTATTACAGAATATTGGATGACTGTCATGCATATTAGAAATCACCCAGCTCAATGTAACAGCGATGGGTTCAGGCTACCACATGATACTCAAATGTTCCCTGTACCCATCATGAGGTTGCTTCAACCTAGCCTATAAATGAAAGGTTACAAGTTTACAACGTAGGTCAAATTTGAGTAATCAAGGTGACAGACAGTAGGTGACGTATTCAATGATGCCTTGCACACTCTTGCCTGCATCTAGCTGATCTAGGGTGTAATCATTGGTCCAACAGTTGCAAACGAGAGTTTCTATTGGACAAATTCAGGTATGTTTGTCCCCGTTTCGTTCTGTTTGCTTCCTTTTTTAGAAACATTTTGATTTTTTTTTTCAACAGAATCGGCACAATGAATACACCCCTGATCACACGTAAACACAGATCACTTTCATAGCAGCCACATACAAACAGCTCGCTGACTATATCATTATTTCTCGCATCTATCTACGCGCTGTCCTCCTCTCACCTTTTCCCCTTTGTTTGGGGACTTCAGTGCACAACACATCAGCTGTCTGTGACCAGGCAAAACAAACTTTCCAAGCCAAACCTTCATATCATGACCGCTAAACGCTACACACAGCCTACATCATTGTCACGTCAGTCAGCATAGCTACAAGAACACATTAGTAAACCCGCTTGAATCATGCAGTTCACTGTACAGTCAGCAGCAAGCAGTTACACCGGTGGGCCCCGGTGGCAATACATTTCAATTGAGTTGGAAGAGCTCCCTCTGAGGAGCCTGGTGAACTCTCTCTCACCATTAACTATAGGACTCAAGGGTCAACTGCACGACCAAGCACACAAACTAGGATAACACGCAAAAGAATCCTCCCTCTTTGATAAGGTGTCCCATATGTGTCTTATAGTGCTTCCACACTCACCATGGTTGACATATAACTGCTATAAACAGGTGTAACAGCCTGTATAAGAGCAAACAGACAAACAAATGATTGGCTATATGGAAATCATAACCTTTGATACCATCTGACAACTGTTGCAGAGGCTTTCTACTGAGAATGTGAGGCAGAACTCTGTCTCTGTCTCTGTGTCTGTGTCTGTGTCTGTGTCTGTGTCTGTGTCTGTGTCTGTGTCTGTGTGTGTGTGTGTGTGTGTGTGTGTGTGTGTGTGTGTGTGTGTGTGTGTGTGTGTGTATATATATATAGAATGAGTGGAAGTGGCTGTCTGGAGGATACCAAAGGGCAGACAAAGCGGGAGATGGATTAATTATTAACAGGAGCAGATCCTTCCCATGATGTCAGCAGGCAGAGCAGAGCCCGATAAGACGAGGGCAGGAAGGAGAGTTAAGGAGTGCAC
The DNA here is from genome assembly GCF_029448725.1 of Salvelinus fontinalis. Lineage (NCBI taxonomy): Eukaryota > Metazoa > Chordata > Actinopteri > Salmoniformes > Salmonidae > Salvelinus > Salvelinus fontinalis. Next base: position 25,638,825 of record NC_074677.1, on the reverse strand, counting down.
ACTGTACACTCTCCATATTAAGCCCAATGACCTCACAGATCCCCCTTTCCAAAACCAATGGCATCACAATGACGGGACATGAGAGGTTCCACTTCCACTGTCAAGGGCAGGATGTCTTACTGGCTAGTAGAGGCCATCCAACATAAAATAGACAACCATCAGTACTTGTCAGGCAGCAGGACCTGAGACTTTACAGTCTCTCTCTTACCAGGTCCTACCAGGTCTCCGTTGTAACAGATTATCTCAATGAGACTAACCTGGATATATAAAGCAGAACAAAACCCCCTTGACCATGAAGGAGTTCCTGTATTAACCCTGGCTGACATTACAACAGGTTGCCCAACACACTGCTGAAAGAAACGGGTGTTTCAGCTATCCATGCTTTACTAAATGGATGTAATGAAACAGATACAGCCAGGATATACAGTAATAGTGTGATAACGGCAGGATTTACACCGGTTCACAACGCTGAGGCCGTTTGACAGGTTGGCTATTAATTAGGGCTTTTATTGTGCAGACAGACAGCAGATGTGACTGAGCCACTGCAGGCTGACAGGCACTGCGATGTGACACACAGACAGAGACACAGTCAGTAGACTTATGTAATTCCCAGGCCCAGCGTGAAGTAGTGGTGTAATGGAGAGTTTGCCACATTACAGGTAAACATGTCACAGCTGGTTGAGGGAAGACGGGGGAAAGGAAAACCTCTCCATGGGGGTCATCTCCTCCTTAACTACAGAGGGCTACTTATGTCAGTGTTGTATTGTGTTCCCAGCCAGGTCTTAAAGCTGTGATACAGTCGCTATAGCTAAAGCAGCTGAGGATGTCTTAGTCAGTCCACCTCAACCTGTAGGAACACACACATACACACACCACAACGGGCTCACTGTGACACACACGTCAGTCAGCGTGACGGACGTCACCGTTTCATTCTGACAACATTAACTTCCTCTTGCTCGTTCTCCTTTTCCCTCGTTCCATTTCTCCTCTCCTCTCTCCACAGATAAATAGAACTTGACAGGCAGAGAGTAAATTTGGTTCAGAGAGCATGTCACCAGCCATCACGTTGAGGTGTCAATAGGAGCTCTCTGGCCAACACACACACACACTCACGCAACCCTGTCACACACACACAACCCTGTCACAAAAACACACGCAACCTTGTCACACACACACACAACCCTATCACACACACACACTCACGCAACCCTGTCACACACACACAACCCTGTCACAAAAACACACGCAACCTTGTCACACACACACACACACACGCAACCCTGTCACACAAACATGCAACCCTGTCACACACACACACACAACCCTGTCACACACACACAACCCTGTCACACACACACAACCCTGTCACACACACACAACCCTATCACACACACACACAACCCTGTCACACCCACACACAACCCTGTCACACACACACACAACCCTGTCACACACACACACAACCCTGTCACACACACACAACCCTGTCACACACACACAACCCTGTCACACACACACAACCCTGTCACACACACACACACACACACAACCCTGTCACACACACACACACACAACCCTGTCACACACACACACACACAACCCTGTCACACACACACACATACACACAACCCTGTCACACACACACACATACACACAACCCTGTCACACACACACATACACACAACCCTGTCACACACACAACCCTGTCACACACACACACAACCCTGTCACACACACACACAACCCTGTCACACACACACACAACCCTGTCACACACACACACAACCCTGTCACACAGGGGCGGCAGGGTAGCCTAGTGGTTAGAGCGTAGGGCTAGTAACCGAAAGGTTGCAAGATCGAATCCCCGAGCTGACAAGGTACAAATCTGTCGTTCTGCCCCCGAACAAGGCCCACCGTTCCTAGTCAGTCATTGAAAATAAGAATTTGTTCTTAACTGACTTGCCAGTTAAATAAAGGTAAAATAAAAAATAAACACACACAACCCTCACAGCAGAGGTCTACATACACAGCACCAGGCCGTCATTGTAAATAAGAATTTGCTCTTAGCATTGTGAAAAGACACCAATAATACTTTTCACTCTGTTATTTTTAGCCAGTCACACAGTACAGACCAAGCCTGTCTATGAGTGAGTAAGCAGTGGTGCGTTGGAAGTTTCTTCCCCCTGTCAAATCCTGTTTCCCTTCCTGTAGAGGGGCAGTGGTAGGCTGAGGACAAATCTGCAATAGTAGATTTAGCCAAAACCCTATGTGGTCTAAAGTAGTACACTATATAGGGGATATGATGCCATTGTGGATGCAACCTGAGACTCACCGTGAACTGCCTGTGGACAGGAGTCATCAGCATGCATCCTGGTGTTAGTGGACTCTCCAGGTCCATGTCTCCACACTCAAACACATCCTCATCTTCCAGCACTTTGTCCAAGTAACACAACACCTCCTCCTCCATGGTCCTCCTCACAGGGCCTAATCCCTCTCTCACTCTTTTGTTCTCTCCCTTCTTCAGGCGTCCCTGGGCCTGCCCAGGCACCGCAGGCCTTCCTCTACTGCAGCAAGCCAGTCTTGTCCTTCCTTCCTTCTGGGCCCACAACCCTCCTCAGCCCTGCTTGAAATACTCAACGTTCTGCTGTTCTGTCTCTCTTTGTCCCTCTGTCTTTTTATTTTCTTCTTGTTTCTTATCTTTCTGTTGAGAGCCAGAGAGTCTTTAGCCGGAGCTCCACCTCATTCAGCTGTTCCTGGTGTTGTGTGCAGCACACACACACACACACACACACACACACACCTCGAAACACATACAGACATGAGCAGGGCGATAGCCCCGCCTACCTGCACCCCTCCCTCTCAGTCTTTGTGGTGTGTCACTGCTCCGCCTCTACTTCCTCACAGGGTGAACACTCCTCTCTCTCTGCCTCTACTTCCTCACAGGGTGAACACTCCTCTCTCTCTGCCTCTACTTCCTCACAGGGTGAACACTCCTCTCTCTCTGCCTCTACTTCCTCACAGGGTGAACACTCCTCTCTCTCTGCCTCTACTTCCTCACAGGGTGAACACTCCTCTCTCTCTGCCTCTACTTCCTCACAGGGTGAACACTCCTCTCTCTCTGCCTCTACTTCCTCACAGGGTGAACACTCCTCTCTCTCTGCCTCTACTTCCTCACAGGGTGAACACTCCTCTCTCTCTGCCTCTACTTCCTCACAGGGTGAACACTCCTCTCTCTCTGCCTCTACTTCCTCACAGGGTGAACACTCCTCTCTCTCTGCCTCTACTTCCTCACAGGGTGAACACTCCTCTCTCTCTGCCTCTACTTCCTCACAGGGTGAACACTCCTCTCTCTCTGCCTCTACTTCCTCACAGGGTGAACACTCCTCTCTCTCTGCCTCTACTTCCTCACAGGGTGAACACTCCTCTCTCTCTGCCTCTACTTCCTCACAGGGTGAACACTCCTCTCTCTGCCTCTACTTCCTCACAGGGTGAACACTCCTCTCTCTGCCTCTACTTCCTCACAGGGTGAACACTCCTCTCTCTCTGCCTCTACTTCCTCACAGGGTGAACACTCCTCTCTCTCCGCCTCTACTTCCTCACAGGGTGAACACTCCTCTCTCTCTGCCTCTACTTCCTCACAGGGTGAACACTCCTCTCTCTCTGCCTCTACTTCCTCACAGGGTGAACACTCCTCTCTCTCTGCCTCTACTTCCTCACAGGGTGAACACTCCTCTCTCTCTGCCTCTACTTCCTCACAGGGTGAACACTCCTCTCTCTCTGCCTCTGCCACTCCATTCAATTTCAATTTCATTTAAGGGGCTTTATTGGCATGGGGAATATATGTTTACATTGCCAAAGCAGGTGAAATAGGTAAACAAAAGTGAAAGAAACAAGAAAACATACACAGTAAACACAACCGGCTGTGATTGCGCCGCCCTACGGGACTCACAATTGGCCCAGCGTCGTCCAGGTTTGGCCGGGGTAGGCCGTCATTGTAAATAAGAATTTGTTCTTAACTGACTTGCCTAGTTAAATGGCTAAATAAAAATTACATTTAAAAAAATCATAATATTGTGGCAACAGGTCTCTCTCCATCTCAATTCAATTGAAGGGTTTTATTGGCATGGGAAACACATGTTAACATTGCCAAAGCAAGTGAAGTAGATAATAAACTAAAGTGAAATAAACAATCAAATTGAACAGTAAACATTATATTCACAGTAGTTCCAAAAGAATAAAGACATTTCAAATGTCATATTATGTCTATATAAAGTGTTGTAACGATGTGAAAGTACAAAAGGGAAAATAAACATAAATATGGGTTGAATTTACAATGGTGTTTGTTCTTCACTGGTTGCCCTTTTCTTGTGGCAACGGGTCCCAAATCTTGCTGCTGTGATTGCAAGCTGTGGTATTTCACCCAGTAGATATGGGAGTTTATCAAAATGGGGTTTGTTTTCAAATTCTTTGTGGATCTGTGGGAAATATGTGTCTCTAATATGGTCAAACATTGGGCAGGAGGTTAGGAAGTGCAGCTCAGTTTCCACCTCATTTTGTGGGCAGTGTGCACATAGCCTGTCTTCTCTTGAGAGCCAGGTCTGCCTACCGCGGCCTTTCTCAATAGCAAGGCTATGCTCACTGAGTCTGTACATAGTCAAAGCTTTCCTTAAGTTTGGGTCAGTCACAGTGATCAGGTATTCTGCCACTGAGTACTCTCTGTTTAGGGCCAAATAGCATTCTAGTTTGCTCTGTTATTTTTTGTTCAATCTTTCCAATGTGTCAAGTAACTATCTTTTTGTTTTCTCATGATTTAGTTGGGTCTAATTGTGTTGCTGTCCTGGGGCTCTGTGGGGTCTGTTTGTGAACAGAGCCCCAGGACCAGCTTGCTTAGGGGACTCTTCTCCAGTTCATCTCTCTGAAGGTGATGGCTTTATAATTGAAGGTTTGCGAATCGCTCCCTTTAGGTGGTTGTAGAATTGAAAGGCTCTTTCTGGATTTTGATAATTGGTGGGTATCGGCCTAATTCTGCTCTGCATGCACAAGCATTTCGGTACACTCAAATTAACATCTGCTAACCATGTGTATGTGACCAATTAAATGTGATTTGATACTTGGTGTTTTACATTGTAAACGGAGGATATTTCTGCAGAATTCTGTATGCAGAGTCTCAATTTGGTTTGTGTCCAATTTTGTGAATTACTTGGTTGGTAAGCGGACCCCAGACCTCACAACCATGAAGGCCAATGGGTTCTATAACTGATTAAAGTATTTTATTTTATTTATTTTTATCCCCTTTCTCCCCAATTTTCGTGGTATCCAATCGCTAGTAATTACTATCTTGTCTCATCGCTACAACTCCCGTACGGGCTCGGGAGAGACGAAGGTCGAAAGCCATGCGTCCTCCGAGGCACAACCCAACCAAGCCGCACTGCTTCTTTAACACAGCGCGCCTCCAACCCGGAAGCCAGCCGCACCAATGTGTCGGAGGAAACACCGTGCACCTGGCGACCATGTCAGCGTCCACTGCACCCGGCCCGCCACAGGAGTCGCTGGAGCGCGATGAGACAAGGAAATCCCTACCGGCCAAACCCTCCCTAACCCGTACGACGCTAGCCCAATTGTGCGTCGCCCCACGGACCTCCCGGTCGCGGCCGGCTGCGACAGAGCCTGGGGGCGAACCCAGAGACTCTGGTGGCGCAGTTAGCACTGCGATGCAGTGCCCTAGACCACTGCGCCACCCGGGAGGCCCTGATTCAAGTATTTTTTAACCAGATCCTAATTGGTTAAATGGCATGGAAGGCCCCGCTCTCTCTCTCTTCACAGATTTGTGGCTCTCAGTCTCTCCCTCCCTCGTCTCCCGTTCTCTCCCTCCGTCTCCCGCTCTCTCCCTCCCTCCCCCGTCTCCCGCTCCCTCCCTCGTCTCCCGCTCCCTCCCTCTCCCTCTCCCTCTCTCCGTCACTCTCTCCCCCGTCACTCTCCCCCCCGTCACTCTCCCCCCCGTCACTCTCCCCCCCGTCACTCTCCCCCCCGTCACTCTCCCCCCCGTCACTCTCCCCCCCGTCACTCTCCCCCCCGTCTCTCTCCCCCCCGTCTCTCTCCCCCCCGTCTCTCTCCCCCCCGTCTCTCTCTCCCCCGTCTCTCTCTCCCCCGTCTCTCTCTCCCCCGTCTCTCTCTCCCCCGTCTCTCTCTCCCCCGTCTCTCTCTCCCCCGTCTCTCTCCCACTTCTCTCTCCCACTTCTCTCTCCCACTTCTCTCTCCCACTTCTCTCTCCCACTTCTCTCTCCCACTTCTCTCTCCCACTTCTCTCTCCCACTTCTCTCTCCCACTTCTCTCTCCCCCGTCTCTCTCCCACGCTCTCTCCCACGCTCTCTCTCCACCGTCTCCCACGCTCTCTCTCCACCGTCTCCCACGCTCTCTCTCCACCGTCTCCCACGCTCTCTCTCCACCGTCTCCCACGCTCTCTCTCCACCGTCTCCCACGCTCTCTCTCCACCGTCTCCCACGCTCTCTCTCCACCGTCTCCCACGCTCTCTCTCCACCGTCTCCCACGCTCTCTCTCCACCGTCTCCCACGCTCCCACGCTCTCTCTCCACCGTCTCCCACGCTCTCTCTCCACCGTCTCCCACGCTCTCTCTCCACCGTCTCCCACGCTCTCTCTCCACCGTCTCCCACGCTCTCTCTCCACCGTCTCCCACGCTCTCTCTCCACCGTCTCCCACGCTCTCTCTCCACCGTCTCCCACTCTCTCTCTCCCGTCTCTCTCCCCCGTCTCTCTCCCCCGTCTCTCTCCCCCGTCTCTCTCCCCCGTCTCTCTCTCCCCCCGTCTCTCTCTCCCCCCCGTCTCTCTCCCCCCCGTCTCTCTCCCCCCCGTCTCTCTCCCCCCGTCTCTCTCCCCCCCGTCTCTCTCTCCCCCGTCTCTCTCTCCCCCGTCTCTCTCCCCCCCGTCTCTCTCCCCCCCGTCTCTCTCTCCCCCCGTCTCTCTCTCCCCCCGTCTCTCTCTCCCCCGTCTCTCTCCCCCCGTCTCTCTCCCCCCCGTCTCTCTCTCCCCCGTCTCTCTCTCCCACGCTCTCTCCCACGCTCTCTCTCCCCCGCTCTCTCTCCCACGTCTCCCACTCTCTCTCCCACGCTCTCTCTCCACCGTCTCCCACTCTCTCCCCCGTCTCTCTCTCCCCCGTCTCTCTCTCCCCCGTCTCTCTCTCCCCCGTCTCTCTCTCCCCCGTCTCTCTCTCCCCCGTCTCTCTCTCCCCCGTCTCTCTCTCCCCCGTCTCTCTCTCCCCCGTCTCTCTCTCCCACGCTCTCTCTCCCACGCTCTCTCTCCCACGCTCTCTCTCCCCCGTCTCTCTCTCCCCCGTCTCTCTCTCCCACGCTCTCTCTCCCCCGTCTCTCTCCCACGTCTCTCTCTCCCACGTCTCTCTCTCCCACGCTCTCTCTCCCACGCTCTCTCTCCCCCGTCTCTCTCTCCCCCGTCTCTCTCCCCCACGCTCTCTCTCCCCCGTCTCTCTCTCCCCCGTCTCTCTCCCCCGTCTCCCTCCCACGCTCTCCCCCCCGTCTCCCTCCCACGCTCTCCCCCCCGTCTCCCTCCCACGCTCTCTCTCCCCCCCGTCTCCCTCCCACGCTCTCTCTCCCCCCGTCTCCCTCCCACGCTCTCTCTCCCCCCCGTCTCCCTCCCACGCTCTCTCTCCCCCCCGTCTCCCTCCCACGCTCTCTCTCCCCCCCGTCTCCCTCCCACGCTCTCTCTCCCCCCCGTCTCCCTCCCACGCTCTCTCTCCCCCCCGTCTCCCTCCCACGCTCTCTCTCCCCCCCGTCTCCCTCCCACGCTCTCTCTCCCCCCCGTCTCCCTCCCACGCTCTCTCTCCCCCCCGTCTCCCTCCCACGCTCTCTCTCCCCCCCGTCTCCCTCCCACGCTCTCTCTCCCCCCCGTCTCCCTCCCACGCTCTCTCTCCCCCCCCCGTCTCCCTCCCACGCTCTCTCTCCCCCCCCCGTCTCCCTCCCACGCTCTCTCTCCCCCCCCCGTCTCCCTCCCACGCTCTCTCTCCCCCCCGTCTCCCTCCCACGCTCTCTCTCCCCCCCGTCTCCCTCCCACGCTCTCTCTCCCCCCCGTCTCCCTCCCACGCTCTCTCTCCCCCCCGTCTCCCTCCCACGCTCTCTCTCCCCCCCGTCTCCCTCCCACGCTCTCTCTCCCCCCCGTCTCCCTCCCACGCTCTCTCTCCCCCCCGTCTCCCTCCCACGCTCTCTCTCCCCCCCGTCTCCCTCCCACGCTCTCTCTCCCCCCCGTCTCCCTCCCACGCTCTCTCTCCCCCCCGTCTCCCTCCCACGCTCTCTCTCCCCCCCGTCTCCCTCCCACGCTCTCTCTCCCCCCCGTCTCCCTCCCACGCTCTCTCTCCCCCCCGTCTCCCTCCCACCCGTCTCCCACCCACGCTCTCTCTCCCCCCCGTCTCCCTCCCACCCGTCTCCCACCCACGCTCTCTCTCCCCCCCGTCTCCCACCCACGCTCTCTCTCCCCCCCGTCTCCCACGCTCTCTCTCCCCCGTCTCCCACGCTCTCTCTCCCCCGTCTCCCACGCTCTCTCTCCCCCGTCTCCCACGCTCTCTCTCCCCCGTCTCCCACGCTCTCTCTCCCCCGTCTCCCACGCTCTCTCTCCCCCGTCTCCCCCGCTCTCTCCCCCTCTCTCTCTCCCCCGTCTCCCCCGTCTCCCCCTCTCTCTCCCCCTCTCTCTCCCCCGTCTCCCACTCTCTCTCCCCCGTCTCCCACTCTCCGGATCTCAATGTACCTCTTCTCTGAAATGAGTGAATTCTGTTCTAGGTGCTTTCCAGCTGTAGTTTCCTGAACAGATACATGTTTCTGCACAACCACAGAGTAGACTGACAATGGTTTTGTGCCCAAAGAAACACCACATACAAAGCGTACAGTACAAGACAAATGAAAATGCATAGACAACAACCGTTTTCCCCTAAAATACCCATGCTCCCTGCGAGGTCCAGCACGTCAGGCCTGTGGAGAGGACCTCCGTCTGTCCAATAGCAAATACACACAGTCCTCCCTTAAGGCTCCATGGAGAGGGCCTCAAATAGTGTCCATGAGAAGATCTAGTGAAAGTACTATACTACCCTGTTAGACATAGATGACCTGTCACACCCACAGCAAAATACAACTATAGTCAAATCACACACTTTTACAGGTTCTGTTAGGTGTTGTATTTACAATTTCAGAAGCTCAAACTTTCAACCTGCATTTCACAAGAGATAAGAATTTATAGCTTTTTAAGTTCTGCAAATATGTAACATGTAAATAATGGAAGCACATGGCTTGTTTCCACCTCTATTGACCACGCCTCAAGTGTACAGCCACATGACATTCTATATGAAATGAATTGAGGATATTACATGAATAAAGAAACTGGATGTGAAACTCAAATACACCAGCAACCAGTCTTCCTCACCCTTCAAAATAGGGAAATGGCTTCCTGCAAGTCATGGAAAAAGGTTTCGATGTGGGTTTGAGTGTTTCCCCTTTCCTCAGAGCTCTGCAAGTCAACCAGTCAGTGGTCAACATGCAGATCATCTGACCAATGGGAGATAGTGATGGTGGTTGATGGAAGGAGAACGCAGTCAAACAAGTACTATGTATTCAGATCAGATGATAAATCTTTGGCAGGTAGAAGTTAGTAACTAGTGCGAGTCGGCTTGGTTGCTGCGGTCTCTTTCTACCAATTGAATTCAAAGGGCTGTATTGGCATGGGAAATATTTGTTTACATTGCCAAAGCAAGTGAAATAGGTAAACAAAAGTGAAATCAACAAATAAAGTGAACAGTATCTCCTGGCACCACACCAATAGTGTGTGATACAGGAACAACCCGACTTGCGGAAGAGGCATTCCGCCTGCCGAACACCTGCCCTCGCCGTCGTTAACACAACTGCAGGAAAACAGTGCCCAACAGGCTGGGGCAAAGTACACGGTCTACCGGTGTGCTAGCTACCTATCCCGCCTGCTGTGTCCTGGAGTCCTAACTAGCATCCAGTATCCCTCGCTAACGCCTGCCAAATACCTGCCCACACCATCATTAACACAACTGCAACAAAGCAGTGCCCAACTCTTCTTCTTCTGTGGGGTATATTGACGGTAGGCAGCCAACATTATCGTGCATTAGCGCCACCTACTGTTCTGGAGTGCCTCCCGCCTGTGTACTGAGTCCTACTGAGTCCTACTGAGTCCTACTGAGTCCTACTGAGTCCTACTGAGTCCTACTGAGTCCTACTGAGTCCTACTGAGTCCTACTGAGTCCTACTGAGTCCTACTGAGTCCTACTGAGTCCTACTGAGTCCTACTGAGTCCTACTGAGTCCTACTGAGTCCTACTGAGTCCTACTGAGTCCTAGCTGAGAAATTAGAAACATAAAGTGGGGTTGCTGCAGATGCAAGAATGTCCACATGCAGGAAAGTGCTGAATTGTGGGCCACAATTGCACCCTTCGCCAATACTCAGGCGCACACACAGTGTGACTGCTGCTAGCTCCGTTCAGCTCTCCTTCGGTGCGTGCATTACAGCTTCAGATAATAACGAAGCATTTAGTTATTTTTTTCTGCTGTTTCCCCCACTCTGATCGGATCAGACTGGATGTGGAGCCTACCGGGTATATATACGGGGCCGGGTTTGGTTGTCCTTGGGTCCGTTCGAACCGGGTGTTCATATTTTTAAAAATTATTTATTTGGGTAGGGTCAGAGAGAAGACCTCTACTTTTGCAAGTCTATTTGCTGTGTAAGCCCATTGCAGAAGTTACAGCAGGTCTATTTGCCGTGTAATCCCATTGCAGAAATTACAGCAGGTCTATGTGCTGTGTAAGCCCATTGCAGCAGTTACAGCAGGTCTATTTGCTGTGTAAGCCCATTGCAGAAATTACAGCAGGTCTATGTGCTGTGTAATCCCATTGCAGCAGTTACAGCAGGTCTATGTGCTGTGTAATCCCATTGCAGAAGTTACAGCAGGTCAATGTGCTGTGTAAGCCCATTGCAGAAGTTACAGCAGGTCTATGTGCTGTGTAATCCCATTGCAGCAGTTACAGCAGGTCTATGTGCTGTGTAAGCCCATTGCAGAAGTTACAGCAGGTCTATGTGCTGTGTAAGCACATTGCAGAAGTTACAGCAGGTCTGTTGGTGCTCCGTCTGTCTCCCAACACCAGGTGGAGATGGAGATGTATCAGTGGACTGTACCATAGTAAAAGAAGAAACCCTAGGGTCACATAACAATGATGTAGGAGAGAGAGAGATGATTGCTGGCTACTCTGTTGGAACAACTGACACTGTTGTCTGAATAAAAGCAGTCTCCTTGTTCACACTACAGTGGGGAGTAACACTAAAAACCACACTCCAAGCATCAGCTATTTTCCATAACCTTTAAGCATCCATTTGATCTTTCAGTCAGCCAGTGGCCTGTGTGGAAGATAAGGGTCAGGACTGGGTCAGCTCTGTCCTTGCAGAGAGGGTCAGTGTGTGAGGATAATGATAAATGCACGTACCCACACACACACACTGGGCTACTGTCACTACTACCACCACTGGCACTAGTATGGTACCCCTTGGCCCCTACTCATTGAGAGAGTTTATGGTATTCCATACTGCTGGGTTAGTGTATAACCATTCAGACAGTCATTACCATTTAGCAAGCTAAAGCTAAGCTATTTCTTGTCCCTTTGTCATACAGGTTACATACTAAACTGATAGCAAAGCTACCATATTATATGGGTTTGCGTCTGTGCTGAGTTCTGACATGTCTCAGTTAGAGACGGAGGCTGTGCATGAATGCAGCACCTGTAGTGTTACCATGAAGATAGAACTCTAGTGGTTAATTACTGCTAATTACACAGGCCTGAAGAGATACGCCTGCAGGAAGTAGTCACAATGTTAGGAATAGGAAGTGTTGAGAGCAAAAGCACTGGATCTGTGAGGAGTAAGAGGAAACCTCTACAGTACGGTCCTGTCCTCCAGTGTGTGACTCACCCCGGGCAGCAGACCCTCTGGGGGGACGGGGGAGATGGCCTCTCCATCGGGACCACGGGCACACAGGCTCGGGGACATGGTGGGGGACTCATCTATGAAGGGCATGGTCTCTGAACTGTCCTGACTCTTACGATCCTCTGCTGTGTCTCCGTCATACCCGTCTGTGTTATAGTTGAAGTCTGGAGGTGAGATAGAGACAGGGGTTAGTATTAGGGATGCACGATATATCGGTGGAAATATCGGAATCGTCCGATATTAGCTAAAAATGCCAACATTGGTTCGGCCCGATGTCTAGTTTAATGCCGATGTTAAAAACCAATATCAAAGCTACCGTGCATACCTATATAACGTTGGTACATGATATAATGACGCTACGTAAAATTTTGCGCTACACCTAGCCAACAATGTCTGCTGTGCGGATCGAGTAGTCGTTTGAAGGAGTAAGAAAATGTCTGCGAGACAACTCAAAGGCCAAATCCATTAAAGCCAAGATAATGTAATTCATTGCCCTTGACAATCAACCGTTCTCTGTCGTGGGTGATGTTGGCTTTCGCCGACTGGTTGAGCACCGGTACACACAACCAAGTGCGCTATTTTCCAGATGTTACCCTAGCGGAGTTGCACAGTAATAGCGTCACCGCTATTAGCTTCACAACATACATACTATGGAACGCTGTTTGGGTCTTTGCGTGTCAAAAAAGATACAGTAGCACTGTCAAAGCTGTACAAAAAAGTCTGCAAACAAGCAAACACAGGCCACAAACGATGTGTTTACAATACTGCGTTGGTAATAAAGCATCATTTGTTTGCCAGCAACTTCTGGGGTAGCTAGCTTTAGCTTGGTACCTAGCTAGCACCAATACAACCAGCCTGAAAACAATGACCAGTAGAAACTGCAGTCATTTTCATTATTCTTAGCAATGATTTAGGAATCCTTGTGACTAAGTATTAGCTAGGTTGCCACTTGTTGTTCACCTATTGAAATTGCACTTCAGTTCATGAAAATAAATAGCAAGCCAGCTACTTAACCCTGTTGCCCAAAGCTAATGTTATAAGCAGCCAGCTAGCTTCATCTGGCTAGTGAGGTTTTGAAAATGGCCACAATAGGGATTTGGCACAATAGTGGACTTTGCGGTTTACCTTCAAAATAACAGTATGTCATTGACAGTGATGCAAATAGTAGAATTATGCCATACTTTTATTTTGAAGGCTAACCGCAAAGTCCACTATTGTGGCTAGCGTCACATAGATGGGTCCGACCACCATTAATCTAAGAAGAACTGTCTTATAAATGAGGGTTATTTTAGATGATGACACCTAGCTACATAGTTACCTAGCTAACAATAGCTACTGAAACAGATTGTGTCGTTTTGCTATGTTTTTGGGGAAGAACATGGTTTGCTCCCATGAGCTAGCTAGCTTTTTTTTATGACAAGCATTGTAGGTGCGCAAAACAACTTCGCCAGCATCATAGCAGACGTATCGATGAATCGTTGTGACATATGAAATACGAGAGAGTGTAATCAACGTGTAATAACTACGTAAAAAACGTATGAACGCGTTAAATTATTATTTGATGCGCAGTCATATTCAGGTCCTGATTGGTCAAATAGTTTTATTTGACATGTCAAATAGTGTTATTTGTATTTTCAAGTATTGTGGTGGCAGCATCATGTTATGGGTATGCTTGTCACCAGCAGGGACTGGGGAGTTTGTCAAGATCAAAAGAAATAGGAAATGTATTGCATTACAAAATGTCAAATATGTCAACAATCCTTTCTCCAAAGGACTACTCTATGTGAAAATCCCCAAAAATCTGTCTTTTTTTGTCTGGATTTCGTGAGCAGAAAGACGGTCTCCGTAGACCACACAGAGCAGCAGCTTTGAACGCATCTAGCTGTGATACCCCTTTTATTTTTCAATTAGGAGTCATTTGTCAGTGGTATCACACAGAATCTGAAATCCCCAGTGGGATATAGGCCTAGATAGACAATAGAGCCCTAATATGAAGCAGACCCAGAGTGGCGGGGGGACCAACCCATCTGTCAATCACTGACACAGATGCTAACACACAGCCACTAGACCACCCACCTGTCACTCAACTTCCACATACACACAGGGGCTTGCCTGTGTTGCCATGCAACGCGTCATGCCATCTGTTTTGCTGGGTGACAGGGACTTGAGAGCCAGCTGACTGGGCACAGGGCTATATACCTACTCTAACAGCAACCATATGGCTTATTCAACCACAAACCTTCTCTAGATGACTGTTCGTTCAGATTCACATGTGGCCCTTTTTATGCCATTGTGTAAATCTTGTTTCAGCATCATTGATTTTTTATAAAAACGTGAGACCAGTAGCCTATGTCGTCATTACCAGTACAGGAAATCTAAATATTGACATTGTGGTGTATGGTAGATACAATTGGAAAAGGTATATCACATATGATGCGGGGTGGGATTGACTTGTGTAAACACGACAGTCACACAAAAACGAAACACCTTTCTGAAGGTTTTAACCTCGATGTGCCCGTTTCAGACTCGTCATCAGAATGGTTGGTTTAAGAATGGATTTAGGTCACTGTGGATGAAAGCATCTGCTAGAGCTAGACGACTAAAATACAAAATGTAGACTTGAACCCATTCAATCCAATCTCATGAGAGTATTTATTATGTGATGCATAATCCTATCGTCATGCTGCGTGGCTACAGTCTAAATTCTTTATTGCATATCCCAAAGGTTCTCTTCCCTTTTATTATCTGCAGAGGCACAGAGCCCTGAATGCTTGAGTGAGAAAATCCCCATATCATCAGACAGATCTACTTGAAGGAGAATGGATTTAGGCCTATAAGACGAATAGAAAGCCAAACAATCGTGTAAAATAGTCAAATTATAATAGCGAACCCAGGGTTGCAAAAACTCTGGTAACTGTCCCAAAATTCCAGTGGGAAGATTCACAGATTCAGCTGAAAATGCCACCTCCCCTCATGGTGCAACTATCCAGTGTGAGGGGTTTGAGAGGGGATGAGGGCAGTGCAGACTGGGGAGGGGTTTGAGAGGGGATGAGGGCAGTGCAGACTGGGAAGGGATTTGAGAGGGGATGAGGGCAGTGCAGACTGGGGAGGGATTTGAGAGGGGATGAGGTCAGTGCAGACTGGGGAGGGATTTGAGAGGGGATGAGGTCAGTGCAGACTGGGGAGGGATTTGAGAGGGGATGAGGGCAGTGCAGACTGGGGAGGGGTTTGAGAGGGGATGAGGGCAGTGCAGACTGGGGAGGGGTTTGAGAGGGGATGAGGGCAGTGCAGACTGGGGAGGGATTTGAGAGGGGATGAGGGCAGTGCAGACTGGGCAGGCCCTCCGGTCTAATACGTGGAATACGGTGAATGTAGGCCAGCAAGAGGTCCTCTGCTCTCACTACACTGCCTGCAGCTCTCCAACACACACACCACAGGAGGTTGGTGGCACGTTAATTGGGGAGGATGGGCTCAGAGTCATGTTACCCTACTTCAGTTCTCTAATGGTCAGAGTCATGTTACCCTACTTCAGTTCTCTAATGGTCAGAGTCATGTTACCCTACTTCAGTTCTCTAATGGTCAGAGTCATGTTACCCTACTTCAGTTCTCTAATGGTCAGAGTCATGTTACCCTACTTCAGTTCTCTAATGGTCAGAGTCATGTTACCCTACTTCAGTTCTCTAATGGTCAGAGTCATGTTACCCTACTTCAGTTCTCTAATGGTCAGAGTCATGTTACCCTACTTCAGTTCTCTAATGGTCAGAGTCATGTTACCCTACTTCAGTTCTCTAATGGTCAGAGTCATGTTACCCTACTTCAGTTCTCTAATGGTCAGAGTCATGTTACCCTACTTCAGTTCTCTAATGGTCAGAGTCATGTTACCCTACTTCAGTTCTCTAATGGTCAGAGTCATGTTACCCTACTTCAGTTCTCTAATGGTCAGAGTCATGTTACCCTACTTCAGTTCTCTAATGGTCAGTCATGTTATACTAGTTCAGTTCTCTAATGGTCAGAGTCATGTTACCCTACTTCAGTTCTCTAATGATCAGAGAACTGAGTCAAACTAAGACCATGAGATCCTGGTCTTACTGATGCCTCGGTGAACACATTGTGTTATTAATGAGGTAGAATGCACTTACTGTTTTCTCAAACATTAGATCTGCTGTCTACTCCAACAGAGCACTGAAGCATGCATGAGAGTGGTCAAAGACTCCAGCCACACTAGTCATGGACTTATCTCTGCTAGCGCACGGAAAGCGGTACCGGAGCGCCAAGTCGAGGTCCAAAAGGCTTCTTAACAGCTTCTACCCCCAAGCCATAACTTGACTCCTGAACAGCTCTCCTTCCAGACTCATATCAAACATCTCCAATCCAAAATCAAATCTAGAATCGGCTTTCTATTTCACAACAACGCCTCCTTCACTCACGCCGCCAAACGTACCCTCGTAAAACTGACTATCCTACCGATCCTCGACTTCAGAGATGTCATCTACAAAATAGCTTCCAATACTCTACTCAGCAAACTGGATGCAGTCTATCACAGTGCCATCCGTTTTGTCACCAAAGCCCCATATACCACCCACCACTGTGACCTGTATGCTCTAGTCGGCTGGCACTGGCACTCGCTACATATTCGTCGCCAGACCCACTGGCTCCAGGTCATCTATAAGTCTATGCTAGGTAAAGCTCCGCCTTATCTCAGCTCACTGGTCACCATAGCAACACCCACCCGTAGCACGCGCTCCAGCAGGTATATCTCACTGGTCATCCCCAAAGTGAACACCTCCTTTGGCCGCCTTTCCTTCCAGTTCTCTGCTGCCAGTGACTGGAACGAATTGCAAAAATCTCTGAAGCTGGAGACTTATATCTCCCTCTCTAACTTTAAGCATCAGCTGTCAGAGCAGCTGTATAGTCCATCTGTAAATAGCCCACCCAATCTACCTACCTCATCCTCATAATGTTTTTATTTACTTTTCTGCTCTTTTGCACACCAGTATCACTACTTGCACATCATCATCATCTGCACATCTATCACTCCAGTGTTAGTCTGCTAAATTGAAATTACTTCGCTACTATGGCCTATTTATTGCCTTACCTCACGACATTTGCACACACTGTATATAGACTTTCTTTTTTTCCTTATTGTGTTATTGACTGTACGCTTGTTTATTCCATATGTAACTCTGTGTCGTTGTTTGTGTCGCACTGCTATGCTTCATCTTGGCCAGGTCGCAGTTGTAAATGAGAACTTGTTCTCAACTGGCCTACCTGGTTAAATAAAGGTGAAAGTAAAATAATAAAATAAAAACTATGGAGGGTTTTCCACTGACTTCCTCAGTGCCTCCGGTAGGGAACCACCACCAGCAGTGATTTACAACAGTGACTGTTCTGTAAATGATAGATTGAAAGTGGTACTATAGGAAACATGATGTTATTCACACAGCAGGATGTTACATACTGATTAATGGCCAATGCAGGTGATTTAAGGGGAGTGTTAACAAACAAAGGATGATTGGATATCAAGCTAAGATCTGTAATTCCTTTAGTGTATTGTGGCGTTCCATCACCGTTGCAGCCAGACGTAAAACCTCTCCTGACCCTAAAGCGCTGAGCTCAGGGCTGCTTTGAATAGCCAACAGTTAGTCTTTGTGTGATATTGTTACGCTCTCACTCTAAATCACTTTCACTGTTGGTTCTTCCTGAGGTAGCTGGAGTTGTAGGCTGTTTAGGAAAATAAACAAGGGACTGAATGGAGTATGTTCATACTGGATGACACACACACACACACACGACATCAGTGGTATCAGAAAAATACCTAGAGAGGTAGAGCAAGTAGATGTGTGGAGTTCAGAGGTCACTCATTAGAATGCATGACAGTCCTCAATCTAATCAATGTCCTATCTTTGTTCTCAGATGAAATGAATGCAGCAGCATATGTGTGTGCCTGATTGCGTGCTCCATTCATGATGGCCCTAGAGGTTAGGGAAGGAGGGGAGAAGCCTGTAGTTGGATCAATGTGATCCCTGCTAATGGGCTGATAAACACAGCAACATGATTAGAGGTGTTATACTGCCCGATGAAGACATGAAAGGGATCAAATACTCTATAGCCTCACACTGTGGGCCAGCCTAGTCGCTTTTCCCTAGATAGGCCTACTTCATGTAATTCTGAAAGGATCAGATGGCAATGACCAATATGGTATTAACTCCATCTTGCTCTCTAATAGGGGGTAGGGGTTAGGAGCTAGAGAGTAGGGACAAGGGGCACATTTGGAAGTCAAGCAGTAGTCTCCCTCAGCACCAAGGCAGTGTTGTAACACACTTAGTCCTAACGCTACTGTAGAACTCTGTGACAGAGTCTGCCATGTCTCGAATTTAAAAGCCCAGGACATTCAGTACACTTTGTTCTAAATGCACAAATAAAGCATTTATATCATAAGATATGTGTTTAAGTGCCGCTGTGCTGAAGGTGACTGACTGGAGATTCATTTATAAAAACATTTAACCTTTATTATCTAGGCAAGTCAGTTATGAACAAATTCTTATTTACAATGACGGCCTACCCCGGCCAGACCATAACGATGCTGGGCCAATTGTGTGCCGTCCTACGGGTCTCCCAATCACGGCCGGTTGTGATACAGCCTGGAATTGAACCAGGGTCTGGAGTGACGCCTCTAGCACTGAGATGCAGTGCCTTAGACAGCTGCGCCACTCTTGAGTTGTGCGGACTGCAATTCAGATGATGTATTCTGTCCCCATTCCCTGCCTCAGTACCATCTGTCAAGGACTGTTGCAGTTACACCCGTCACTTTACTAAGATATCCAACACCCCAGAGGAGTAGGAAATATAGAAACATTAAAGAGAGAGATGATAGAAGACAATTACAAGAGAAGAGTATTTTAGCCTTGGAAGATAACTTTTGAGGGATATATCACAGTACTTGCACTGATGTACCACTGCAAATACATCACTGTCCTCTTCCCTTCTAAGTGTTGATGCGTGTTGTTTAACCAGCGGTACATTGAAGGGTAGTGAACCCTTGGTCTGCAGACTCACACTCCTCTCCATCGCTCTCCTTTCCTCCCCTGTTGTCACTTTCTAACATTCCCCCAACCTCTCCTGATGGACAGCTCCCCAACGCTCCAACCTCCCTGACACAGCCAATCACAGGCCGTCTCCATGGCGAGGGCAAAGGCTGTCATGACAACGCGCCACAGTCGTTTGTGCTTCCCTGAATGAGAATGTGTCAGAGGCAAGGTTCAGACTGAGATGAGACTATTTATACAATGTTAATATTGAGAAAGTTTATGAAGGAAAGGCCACAGCTTGAGTCAATAACTAGTCTCAGCAGGGATCAATCAGCCTGTGGCTTTCTAGTGAGATTTATCATACAAAGCAACCTGAAGCGCGCGCACACACACACACACACACAGTAAACAGCTGTGGGCTGAAGTTACAGTCAGTGAGCTCATCAGCCAGAGTTAGCGCCATAGCAACTACACACACTGTGTGAGGGTGTGAGTCAACCAATAAGAAATCAATTCCCTTCCCTGCGTTGCCTAAATACCAAAACCATACCTGCATAATTGCAGTCATTTCAGTAACTGCAGGGCATATATTCACTCTGTTCACTGGCTCTTTATTAGATGATTGAGCTAAATTAGACCTAGCTACATTGTTTCCTATTACTGCCACTTGCCCCAATTATGGGAAACAAACCATCAAAGGAGTTTATCCAGAGAGAATAAAAGACCTGGGCCTTTTCTAGAGAATATATTCTCCAGGTCCATCTAAAATGCGGCCTGACAGAGAATGCATTTCACTCTGCCTCTCTCTCTCTCTCACCTTCACACAAGGCTTATCTATACTGTTAATGATGTCTGCCTCCACTGATTGAACTGACTGTTCACACACCTCTGTTGGGCTGAAGGAATGGCATGACAGCTGTCATTAAATCAGATAAATGTTTTGCTAATGTCATTTGAAGGATAATTGGTGAACTGGGATGGACATGATTTGAGTGGGAACCACTGCTCGAGGCTATTAAACTGTGGGTCGAGCCCCCTCACCCCCCTGGTTCGAGTCCAGGTTCTCTCGCAGCCGGCCGCGACCAGGAGACCCATGGGGCAAAGCACAATTGGCCCAGCGTCGTCCGGGTTAGGGGAGGGTTTGGCCGGCAGGGATGTCCTTGTCCCATCGCGCTCTACTGACTCCTGTAGCGGGCTGGGCGCAGTGCACGCTGACACGGTCGCCAGGTGTACAGTGTTTCCTCTGACACATTGGTGCGGCTGGCTTCCGGGTTAAGTGGGCATTGTGTCAAGAAGCAGTGCGGCTTGGCTGGGTTGTTTGGAAGGACACACGGCTCTCAACCTTCGCCTCTCCCAAGTCCGAACGGGAGTTGTAGCGATGAGACAAGACTAACTACCAATTGGATATCACAAAAATTGAGAGAAAAAGGGCCAACAATTTTTATTTAATTTAAAAAATATATATATATATTTTTTAACTTACTAGTAGAATGCACAAGGTGCAATTTCGAATGTATAGAACTGCAAGAAAAAAAATACTTTAAGTGAAAAATGTTCTTTGCACACCATAAGTGTAGAATTGCAGGAATTAATTAAATAATTAAACCTGCTAAATTCTCTCCACTAACAAGAAACGTGTGAACAGTTTGTCATGAACAGTCCTTGTGCCCATAGAAAGACAGGGGACGCGTGATGTTCCCCAATGCTGGGCCCCGAGTGAAAATGTTTGGGAACCCCTGGCCTAGAGAGAGGGGGAGAGGAGAGAGGGAGACAGACAGAGACACACACACTCGGCAGATAGATGTAGTTAGGGCTGGCCCTTTAGGTTGTGGAGAACACGTATCACCCCTTTCCCTGGCGGCAGCTGAGACAGACCAGTTGTAAATAGGTGTGAAACGCTGTCTGATGGGCTGTCTGATGAGCCAACCAGGAGCTGGAATGGTGGCAGTTTTCACTGCACTACCACTCATTAAGACACAATCGGCGCAAGACCAGAGACAAAATGGCTGGTATGAACCGCTACTCCGTCACTTCTTTAACTCGAGCACAACAGTGAGCGTATGATAGTGATACACAGCAGGTGTTTGTCATCCCACTCCACACACAGTCGTGACACTGGAATTGAACCCCTCTGTGAGAGGCTCTCTGGGTTGTGGCTGTGTAGTGGCGTGGTGAGGATGGGTGAGTGGACCAGAGACACTGCGAATGCATACATCACACAGCTCCCCACAGGCTGCTGCAGTGTGACAGGGTGATCCATCTCACACACACACCAAACAAGCAAGTACACAGAAGATGGGGAAGATCTGATGCACAGCACCTCCATCAATGACAACACTTCATCTCAGAGATTCTAAAGGCCAGTGAAGATGGAAAGCAGTTTACAACACACATGCTACATTTCAACTGACAAAGAAAAATGTCTGTTACTGTACATCAAATATTGTCTATCATGTCATAGCTCATGTTGACAGCTAATTAGCCCTAGTTTTATCCTTGTTTCATAACTTTTAGACATGACATTGGCTTCCAGACTTGCATGTTCTGTGTGGGCCATCAGCAGTGGTGTGTGTAGTGTGATGTTATAAGAGATATTCATGACCAATACGTGTCAGAGAAGAGCAGAGTTAAAATAGCAGCGAGTCCCCAGGGAGACGGACATTTCCAAAAAGCACACACACACACACACAGACAGACAGAGACAGAGAGACAGAGAGAGAGGACACACAGAGACACAGAGAGAGAGAGAGACACACACACACAGAGAGAGAGACACACACACAGGGAGAGAGAGAGACACACACACAGAGAGAGAGAGAGACACACACACAGAGAGAGAGAGAGAGACACACACACAGAGAGAGAGAGACACACACACACACAGAGAGAGAGAGACACACACACACACACAGAGAGAGAGACACACACAGAGAGACACACTTCTCTCTTCATGTCCACATCAACAGCAGGTATTCATGATTTAAAACATGTTCAATGACAGTGCAGTAACTTTCCTGCAAGTTTCACTTAACAGATGTGATATATTCTGCGGCAGTGAGGGGAAGTTCCTCCTGCGTGGCTGGCTCAGCACCTATCTGCAGTGTCCTACAGTGGGAAGCGGTTATGTAATGTTTGGCAGGCAGCACTGAACCCTGCAGCGGTTTCTCTAATAAATCATGGCTCATGACGTGTTCATATGCGGCACTGTGTGCTACGCCAGTGGGGTTAAGGTGAGATTGTGAGCACAGAGGTACTGTAGTATGGGTTCACACTAGATCACATGAGTAGGCTAGAATGTGAGCAAAACTATAATGACAAGTAATCAAATTGCTCGACAAATGACCCAAATTGTTTGTCGAAGTGGGCTGAACACACTTCTAGTATATGTTGGTGAAATATGCATATGTGGGCTTGACTGGAACATAATACGACACACATACACGTGCACACACACACACACACACACACACACAAATGCATAATCCAACCTCTCACACAAAGCGATTGACAACCATTGCATGCCGTACTGAAAGGAGGAGGGAGAGGGAGAGTGATGTTTTACAGGAGAGGGAGAACAAACAGAGGAAATGACAGAAGCAGGTCTCGTCATCAGATGAGGCTGTTCAGCCGTATCCCTGTAGAGGGAAGAGATAAGGACCCTTTCTCACTCAAATGCCACATGCATACATCAACCACCACCACGTTACCATGGCACCGTACACGCTAATTAGCTGGCCAACCCGAGCCACTGGCGAGATAGGTAGGCCACTTAAGAAATAATGCCTGAGAACCCGGTTTCAAGGGCATTATCACACGATGACTCCCGGTTTCAAGGGCATTATCGCACGATGACTCCCGGTTTCAAGGGCATTATCGCACGATGACTCCCGGTTTCAAGGGCATTATCGCATTTATAAAAAGTTTGCCATGATGTTTGTTTAAAAATATATATATTTTAATGAGTGAATTTCTCATTGCATTCTGAAGTTGCTACCCAAGCAGGCAAGTAGTAAGTTCTTTTATCATATTTTGACCCTGTCGTTAATTCTAATAATTATATTAAATTAGACATTGTCATGCTAAAGAGAAAATGGCATGTAGCTAGCTAGCAGAGATTCAATAATGAGACAAAAACCTCAATAAATAATTATTTAATAAATATCCAATAGGCCTAAATAGGAAACAACTATTATGGTTGGCGAGTCCGAGCTAACCAAGCTGGTGATGTTAATAGTGACGTTTCCATTGATGGCACACAAGTGGAAGAGTGGTACTGGTGCTGGTTGGTGACAACCAGCGCTTGCCTCTTCTTTGCTGGCACGGGATAGATCGCATTTGTAAAATGATACATTGTTGCACAGGTTGTAGAGGGAGACAGGCAGGTGTATATAATCCCCAACTTTTGAAAAACAAATAGGAGCACGGAAAAATTGTCTGTAGAAGTTATGGAACGCAAGGCAATATCATGAGGAAAGCGCGTGACCAGGAACTGGCAATCTGCCAGACCACTGACTCATTCCCTTCTCATCCGGCCCCACAACACAGCATAAGCTTCATTCAACGTTCTACCGACTGTTGACATCTAGTGGAAGG